>NC_082685.1:88774091-89074091 GCF_949987515.2 Delphinus delphis | reverse complement strand
CATTTGGAGACTTGAGTTAGCATTGAGACTGAAGTCTGGGCCATCATGTTGTCATTTGTTGAGTACCCATGAGCCTACAGAACATATTGCCCTCACAAACTTTACTAAGTTTTCCACCACAGGTTGCAGTTCTTTGTCCTGAGAGTTATTTTTTTTTTTAATATATAAATCAGCTGATCAGTGGCCTGTATCTTCTGGGGGAAAAGTGACTGCCAGATTCTTTATGCTTTATAGCTTCTTGCTTGTATGTTTTTTACTGTATTATTTTCTACAGGAGCTTGAATGTCAAAACTGTTTACATAGAGCTTTTTCAGTGATCCATCAAAAGGATGTGAACTGTTGATTGCACCATTTTCTTTATTTGTACAGCTGCTATAACCTTCAATCTAAATCATTTTCTTACTGTGTCTTCCCTTTCTCTTTTCTTTTTTCTTTTTTCTCCTTTGTGAGCTAACCATCACTTTCTAAAGTAAACGTTTCATATTCCACCATCAAAACTATTTGTGTACATTAACTTCTAAGCCATGAAGTTACTTATTACTTATTAGGTTATTTTTTATGAAAAGTTCTGGGTAAATATTAGAGAAAAGAGTGCAAATGGCTTATTTTTTGTTGAATTTAATGTAATTTATGAACTTGCATCTTTGTTTCTTTGATTGCATGTATACATCTATCTATTACATTTCTATCTATCTGTAATATATCTATCTTAACTATTTAACATAAGATTTTTTAACCTAAGCAACTTTAAGTTAAAATATTTACTCAGTTTTATGAATGATTCTAATAGATTTTTTCAAATTAACACAGATATTCCTATTTATTATAATTAGCTTGTTTCTGAACATTCATACAATAATTACAACAAACTGCTAACAAACTCTGAATGTTTTGCTGAGAAAAACTTTTGAATGTTCTTCTTTTAGTCTTACAAAGCCTTTTTTGATTGTAGGCTTATAATAAAACTTCTGAAACAATTCCAATGACTTTTTTCCAGTTTATAAACATTTTTTGATGATAATATTATTTTTGAGATGTAAAAGATTAAGTATAAGCAGCTGAATCTTGCGTTTTCTCTCTAGATTCTACTATAACTGCTTAGTAAGTTACATTAAAAAAATAGTTGTTATATATTTTTCTTTAATAGTCTCAGCTTAACTAAATATCCACATCTGCATCTATCAATATATAAAATGCTGTGCTGTTTGAAAAGTGAATTTTATAGAATTCTTTTGCATTTGACAGTAGCTCTGGAAGTTGAATTAGGGTGGATATGATTATGGAGATGAGAAGTCAAGCAGGAAAGATATGACTTTGAATAAGGAAAACTGAGGTTCAGACTTCAAGGGATTTTTATAAAAGTTAGTGTGAAGAGTAAGTGCAAAGTTCTATGATTCTAAATGTGCACTTCTTTCCAGTATAGTGGGGTTTATTATATTTTTTGAGAATTTTTTATTTCATTGAGCCATTTTTAAACACATACAAAGTAGGGTATAAAAATTCAAACAGACAATTTTATATGTAAAATTGAGTCCAATAAAGTCATTGAGAGAAATATAGAACCCATAAAGAATTTCATATTTGTGTTTTTTAATCACATGAGTAATACAGAAACACTTTACAAATTATTTCAAAACCCAGAAGTATATGGAATTAAGACTAGGATAGCCTACTTTTACATTCTCAGCAGCAGATTCTATTTCCTTCTGCTGATGTAACAATGCAATTTCCTTATCTATTTACTACTACTTGATTTTTTTCTTTTCTTAAAATGTGTCTTGGAATTCTTTTCATATGATTCATCTTGTTCTTTTTAATTACTTTAGAGTTTTTTAGAGTTTAATTACTTCAGAGCATAATAGCAATATGATACAATTTATTTACAGTTCCCTCATTGTTGAGCAATTCATCCATATTTTTGCTGTTAAATTGTGCTCATTTGCTTCTTTTTTTGTATGCCTCCATACACAAATGAGTATTTCTTACAGATATTTCTAGAAACAGAATTAATAGTTCTCCTTCATGCTCACTTTGAGTTTGATACATCCTGCCACAGTGCCTCCCCTATCAATAACATGTAAGTGATCATTTGTCTCCACCAGTGCCAAGTCAGATATAGTCAATTATAATTATTTTCTATAAATTATCACATTATTATTTTCATTTCCATTCTTTGATTAATAATAGTGCTGATCAGCTTTTCAAATATTTATTTTTCCCCGGGAATTGCCTATCCCTATGCTTTGACAATTTTTCTATAAATCTTCTTTCTTATTGATACGTAGAAGTACCTTGTATAATCTAGTTGAAATCTAAACATAAAGAAGACAAAAGAGTGAGGTAACTTCACAGTCCCGTGTTCTGCCATCTTCAAAATAGGGACAGTAAGGCACATTTCTCATAGTAAAGGCTGAATAGTTGGTAGTTGTTTTTATTAACTTTCTATGACTATGTATCTGAATCTACAGTGTTCTTTCTAAAGAAGTCTATTAAGACTCTTTATGGAGCACAAGAGTACACACTAGGGTAGACAAGTTCCCAAGATATTAATTATATGTATTTCTGTTACCTAACTTGCAGATCCCTAAAGGGAATCTTTAAGAGGGTCTGTGGGTACTTGTCAGATATTAAGTAGAAACTCATTTTCTGATTCATTTAATCAATACTGATAAAGAGAGTTTGCTCAGGTCCCCTCTCCAAGTATCTATCTATCTGATTCAATTGAATTTACTTCTTGTGTTAATAATTTAATCAGATACTTGCTGATCTCTAATGAATTTATTATTTGTAGGTATAACTAATATACTTATGAGATTTATGGAAATTCATTTCAAATTTAATTTCATGAAATTCCAACATTAAGTCTATTTTCTTTGACTCTCTTTGAATTTTCAGTTCCATTGTTTATGTATAGGTATATAAGTCTATTTGCATATTTCTTCAAACAGAGAAAGATTATTTAGAGAAATGAAGAAAGATGAAGCCAAATCTGATCAGAAGACATACCTTGTTTTTGAAGAACAGGAATCTAATTCTAGTGTCCAGGCAGACAGATTTTGACAGGTGATTTTTCTTTTATAAAGACTATGTAAAGACTTCTTTTCCCTTACAACTTTCTTATTATTGTAATTCCCTAAAATTCTTAATAACCTCCAAAGACTCTTGCATGCTTTTATCACCTTGCTCTTTTAATCATCCTTGAAGTTGCTTATCTTATTGCTTTTATATTCTAAAACTTGCTTCCTACCCTTTGATCTGCTTATTGGGGTTTTACCTCTAAGGTTCTTAGAGGTGCCTTTTCTTGCCAGCTGACTCTGTGTGCTCTCAACATGCTTCTTTACACTTACCCTCTGCCTTTTCATCTTTCAATTTATATCATCTCTCTCATTCCTCTTTTCTTCAGCTGCATTGAGCTCGTTTTATTTTGTGTGCGTAGACGAAAAATGCCCTCATGACATGTCACCGCTAATCTTGTTTTCCATTTCTAGTGTGTATTTTATTAAATTTTTTTCTCATTTATTAACCTACCTACTGACACAGTGCCAGGCTTATTTCAAGATTTTTAACTCAGTCAACACCAACTGGCATGTGTTAAACTAGGAGAAAAAAAGAAATCAAACAGAATAAGAATTACCGGAAATCAACTGCACTTTCTGGATGAAGAACTTTGGTAAATGAATTGTTACATAGCCACTAGATGTAGGGAAAGGAATACAAAATGCCCAAGATATAACTGAGGAGAACTATTGAGTCTGTTAAATTAGATTTGAATAATTTGCTCCTGTGATAGAACCTATTCCTATAGGGAAGCATCATATGACTGAACCTGAGAATAAAATTACCATCAGACCTAAAGCTCATTTGACAATGCACAGTATTGCCAGATATATAGCACAGTAAGTAACATAACCACGTGCCTGATCATGACTGACCATCAGCATCGGGAAACAAACATATTCCATATGTGTTAGGCTTAGAGTAGCTTTTTTCTTTTTCTATATGTGTGAATAAGAATGAACAAATTGAAAGATTTAAAGTTTTTCTGTTTCTGACATTTTACTGAATATGTTGAGGCTTGCTTGGAATTTTAAAATCTATTGAAAATATATTTTCAGTATTTCCATTACAGGCTAACTCTTTGCACATTTTGGTGTAAACAGTTGTTTAGATAATCCTGCACGTGTGGGAGTGTGCCAGGAGGTGAAGAAAAGAAAGAGAGTGTCAAATAGGATAATTTTGCTACAGAAAGAACTGTTGGGTTATAGTGATGAAAAATGATATTAAATATTAAATACAATGAGAAATACTTGTTTAAGCTGTATCACAACAGCGAATTGCAATTATCTTTTCCAAAGGCAGAAGTCATCCCAGCATAATTCTTGTGTTTTTGAAAAATTATTTATACCTTAGAAGCTCTCAAAATAATCTTCTCTTCTTTTTGACATTTGCAGAAAAGCACTCATTTAAGTGCTTTAAAACAGTCTTTGAGGGCCAGGTTGCTTGTTTTAGCTATAAGGATGAGTTTACTGGTCTTCCATAAGAACAACAGCTTTGGGTTAAATTTTGATGTCTTAACCTCCTAAAAAGAAAAAAGAGAAAGTTTGAGTCTTCATTTTTCTATAAAAAATATGGTAACCTAAAAAATGAACACAACACAGAATCGGGGTGAAATTCAAATATATTCTTACACAATATGGATAGATTTTTATGAAGCTTAGATCACAATATTAATCTTTTTTATCAATCTGATGAAGATATATATCTCATAAAAATGTTGCCATTTCCATATATCTCAGTGTAATTTGACTACTGTCACTTCAAAAAGCAGTTAGTTGCCTGGTGAGTTTTGCTAGTTAGGTCTTGTGAAAGAGGAGAAATTATGCTAAGCCCATCCCAATTTCCCTTCATTTACTGAGGATTAGCAATTGACTGGTAGATAAATGATACCCATGGGAAGTTAAGTGCACTTTGCACTTAAAAAGCTGCTGTTTTTTTACAGGGTTAGGCTTGCATCAAAAGCCTATGTCTGCTTCCAGTGTTTTGCACTTTATCAGTATAACCAAGAAAGACTCAAGCCTGAAATAGCAAGTAATGAGTCAAGTCCTTAATTCAGGTGCAGTGCTGGAGATGTAGGTGAAAACCTCTGCTTGCTCAGGGCCCTGGGCTCCAATTCTACTGTCACTGTGCTTTCCCAAATGTTAAAGAGTACAATTGGAATGACATTCTGTGTGACTGGTGCACAGGGTAACAGTGTCAATACAAAAGCTACACCATAGCTGGTCCCACATATTTTATCGTGAAGTTGAAAGAGCAGCAGTAGCTAAAAATAATGACATAACTTTTGTTATGTGCTGAATACTGAGAAAAATAGGACGTTTTCTTATATTGATACATTCTGTCACAGAGGTAGAGATTCAGAACACTTTTGAAGTCCTTATCGTTGTTGACATGAAGCAAAAATGTGGTGTTTTAATATATAATTTTTTTTTCCATTTTCTCCAAACTGGTAAATGTTTCATAACCCTTTTCAGCTGACAATAACACTACCTTTTAGATGATTGCGGGTGTCTTCCTTTTAGGAGCTCAGATTATAATATAATATTTATGTTAAGACCTTAGAATTTATAAAAACTTTCTCATTCACCATCCACTTAGTAGGGTCTTTATTGTTTGTATTTAAGGACTAAAAGTAAGGCAGATTATCTAATGTACTCTAGTATTCCCCAACAGTATTTCATACTGTTTTCTGTTAACCAGATTATTGATTCCCATGAAAAACTCCAAAGCTAGAAACCATAAAGAAAATAAAAAGACTACTCAATTCAAATAGGTAATAAACTTTTTTGAGTGGGGGAACATAAAACTCACATGGAATGATGAGAATAGTGATGTGATGGCACATTTTTGAATTTCTCTCTCTCTCTATATTTTTAATTTCTTTCTCTTAATAAAGTTTTTTTATTCAGACAGCTAAGCCCTCAGTGATTTTTGCTTCCGGAAAGGGATGAGACCACAGAAAGCAGGGAAAACAAAGCTCATGAATTCTTGAGTTTTGGTATTAAGATTGCCAATTCAAATTAAGAGCCAAGAATTATGGTTCCTGTTTACATCCTATACTCCAACAAGAAAAACAGAATTGGAGGAGAAATAATGTGTCATAAAAGAATAAATAGGTGGATACGTAGATAGGGTGGATCCCTGAAGAAAGGGCATTCAAAATCACCGCTTGCCAGTAATGGGCCTGGGTAAAGCACTGATGTTTTGGGGCAATTTGTGGGCAAAGATGGTCTGCTCTTCCCTTTCTGTACAAAGGTTAGATAGCATCAGGATCCAGAGAGGAAGTGGCTGTGAAGTTTCTGTAGTCAGAGAGAAACAGATTGAGTCAAGAAGTATCATGCTCTCCAGTGATGTTCCCAAGTAACGGAATGAACTCTCATGCCTCTGGCCAAGTTGCATTAGTAAATGAGTGAAGAGGAATTTCTAAAGAGGCTCTGTAGTTGGGAAAAGGGATGGTTTAACAGCCTACAGGTATGGACATTTGCAGACCCGATAGAGCTAAGTATGGATTCAGTGTCTCCTTAGATGGTTCTATCCCAGCCCTGGCAGAATATAAGCCCCTTAAACCTAATAGAACCCTGGATATAATAGGAAGAGGCCTAAATTGATTCAAAATATGCCTCTATTCCTGAGTGGAATGGGGATTAATAAGTAGATGTTTTTTGATAATATAGATTTAGCAGATTGTTTTTACCTGTTACAGGAGCAAGGTTTCCATTCCCTGGGACTAAAGCAGATTTCTTAACAACATGGTGAGGCAAAATCTGCTCTGTACTTTTTAGGAGACCCTGAGGGAACTGTGCCAGAAACCCCAAGTAGGATGAGTGTACAAGTACTCCTAGGACCTATTTTTTCCTCACTTCTAGCGTAACGCTCAAGAAACTGCAAGCATGACATCAGGAAACAGGCCCTGTGTGGAGAGGTCTTAAAAAAACTTGGCAGGTCTTCTGGGTACCTGGAGTCTCACTGGAGGGACAGAAGATGCATACATAAGTGACAGGGGAATAGACAGAACCTTAGCTTCACAGGGTTGAATGGAAAACTTTCTTTAATGGGAATTCTTTTCTAGAGAAAGAATGGACCTGTGAACTCAAGAAGGATACTGCTGTAGTAGAAAGAGCTGGGCTTGACTTAATATTTTGGTAGAGAGTGGTTTGGTGTGATTCGTGTGAGCTAAAATTGAAGGCCAGATGTGAACAGAGGTACTTCAGTGGATGCTCAGGGGGCAGCTAATGACCCAGGCAAAGTGCACCTTCACTCCATCACTTAGTTCTTCTAATCTGTGAACACATACCAGGGGTGGTGAGTGGGGAAATGAATAGATGATGGTGATCGGCTAGGATTAAGTTCTACCACAAGGAGGAGTGTGAGTTCAAAAGAGAAAAGTTGAGTATGGAAAAATAGATCATTTTTGTTATCTTTTTTTTTGTGGTACACGGGCCTCTCACTGTCGTGGCCTCTACCGTTGTGGAGCACAGGCTCCGGACACGCAGGCCCAGCGGCCATGGCTCACGGGCCCAGCCGCTCCACAGAATATGGGATCCTCCCGGACCGGGGCACGAACCCGTGTCCCCTGCATCGACAGGTGGACTCCCAACCACTGCGCCACCAGGGAGACCCAATAACTTCTTGATCAACTGAGTTTATTGAATGTGATTTTAATGTCTTTTATTTACACATCATTTTATACTTTTCAAAGCATATTCTTTTATTCCAAATGCATCTCAGCAGCAGTAAGTGATAGAGAAACATTTTATTTTACCCATGCTTCTAAAATAGGGTCTTCAAAATTGAAACCGGCTGAAATTAGCACATTCCAAATGTCTGGAATTAAAATCTCTGTTCTTTCTTTTTTTTTAAATTTTAGAAAAGTCTAGTACCTGAAAATCTATGTAAACCTTAACACTTTTATCTGTTTTTTTAAGTTGAGCTATAGCTGGTATACAATATTATGTTAGTTTCAGGTGTACAGCAAAGTGATTCAGTATTTTTACAGATTATACTCCATTATAGGTTATTATAAGATGAGTGTAATTCCCTGTCCTATATAGTATATCCTTGTTGCTGATCTATTTTATATATAGTAGTTTGTATCTGCTAATTCCATACCCCCAGTTTGTCTCTCCCCACTCTCCTCTCACCTTTGGTAACCACAAGTTTGTTTTCCGTATCTGTAAGTCTGTTTCTGTTTTGCATATACATTTGTTTGTATTGTTTTTTGAATTCCATATGTAAGTGATACGATACAGCATTTGTCTTTCTCTGTCTGACTTATTTCACTAAGCACAGTATTCTCTAGGTCCATCCACACTGCTGCAAATGGCAATATTTCATTTTTTTATTACTGAGTAATATTTCACTGTAATATACCATATCTTCTTAAACCAATTGTCTGTTGATGGACACCTGGCTTGCTTTCATGTCTTGGCTATTGTAAATAATGCTGCTATGAACACTGGGGTGCATGTATCTTTTTGAATTAGTGTGTTCATTTTTTCTGGATGTGTGATATACCCAGGAGTGGAATTGCTAGATCATATGGTAGTTCTATTTTTAGGTTTTTTTTAAGGAATCTTCATACTCTTTTCCGTAGTGGCTGTACCAATTTACATTCCCACCAACAGTGTAGGAGGGTTCTCATTTCTCCACATCCTTTCTAACATTTGTTATTTGTAGACTTTTTGATGACAGCCATTCTAACAGGTATGGAGTGATATCTCATTTCTCTAATAATTAGCTATGTTGAGCATTTATTCTTGTTGGCCATTATTCTTGTTAGCCATGCTTGTTAGCCATCTGTATGTCTTCTTTGGAGAACTGTCTATTTAGGTCTTATGCCCATTTTTTGACTGGGTTGTCTGGTTTTTCGATATTGAGCTGTATGAGCTGTTTGTATGTTTTGGATATTAACCCCTTGTTGGTCACATCATTTGCAAATGACCTTAATGTTTTTTAGACATTTCTGATTAATGGCTATTTCTGATTAGAATCATTTAGGAAATCATTACAATAATGAAACAATTTTGGTCTAAATTTAGGAGATAAACATCAGAAGTTAATTCTGGCCGTTATATTGCCATTAACTGGCTTTTAAAATAAATTATCATCATCTTGCTTGGATACTTATTACTATGAAAAAAATGTTGAGTCGTAAACATAAATCATTTTTTCACAGGGAATTGCTATTTCACCATTTTTGCTTAAAGGAAACATTTCTCAAGGTAGGGAAATTTTATTTAGTCCTGGTAAATGTTATAATACAATCTACACAAAATTAAATTAAGGGTTTGACATATTTGATATTAATTTAAAAGGTTTAGAATTTAAGTGAAACTGAAATAAACAACAACAACAACAACAACATAACCTAGCACATACACTGGCCTGAAAGGAGTTACCATTTACTTGTAATTAAATATCTAATGCCTACTTAGATGTGATTACTGTGATATAACTAAGAAGGCATGACATAAAATAATGTATAAATTTGTTGCTAAGTTATTTAAAGTAGTATCTTATTAGTCTTAGTATTTTAATAGGTTTGACTATCAATTGGATACTAACTAAGCTTTATATTTCTGAATTTTATCTCATGGTTTATTATTCAGATTTTAATCTCATGTTCTGAGTGTAGTCTTTTAACTGTTTAAAAGGGTTATTTTGTACTTTTGCTGGAGTTTTGCTTTTGTTGAACTGTGTTTTAAAAATGTGTATTCAAATAAATCTCCTTTTTCATTGTCCCATATAATGATTTCTCTATAAATGATACCATTTTAAAATGGCTGCCTATTACTTCCATTTCTAATTTCTTTTCATTCAGCTTAGCTGATGATAGCATAATTTTGAGTTTCACAAGCATACCAGTTGGTTTATTTCAGTTGGAAGCTAAATTTACAGTAACTTATGGGAACTCAAGGAAATTGACATCATTCAATTACTTGACTTTCCCAACAGCCGCATCTTCTTCATGAAGGAAGATTTATATATAAAAAGAGCTAAAATACCTTCAAGTAGACATGGAAAGAATATGGATAACAGGTAAATACATGCAGAGGCCTGGGTGATCTTTAAAAAATGCAAAGTTTTCTCTTAAAACATATTAAGTCTTCTTGTGGCAATTGGAATAAAGGGGGGGAAATACTCACCTGTACCTTCAAGGCCTGGCATGCTCTGGTCCCTGCCTACATCTCAAACTTCACTTGGTGTCTCTTTGTCTCATTCTGCAACTTTATTGACCTTTTGTGGTTCCTTCAGTGTCTTCAGCCCTTTACTACCTTGGGCTCTTCATGTGTTACTGCTTCCCGTGCCTGAAAGCTCTTCTCCCCAATCTCTTCTGTCTGGCTAACTCTTACTCATCTTTGAACTCTCAACTTGAATTTGGATTCCTTTTATTTCTTTTCCTTCTCTGATTGCCATGTCTAGAAATTCCAAAACTATACTGAATAAAAGTGGTGAGAGTGGACATCTTTATCTTTTTCCTGATCTTAGAGGAAATGCTTTCAGTTTTTCACTGTTGAGAATGATGTTAGCTGTGGGTTTGTCGAATATGGCCTTTGTTATGTTGAGGTAGGTTCCCTCCATGCCCACTTTCTGGAAAGTTTTTATCATAAATTGGTGTTGAATTTTGTCAAAAGTTTTTTCTGCATCTATTGAGATAATCTTATGGTTTTTATTCTTCAGTTTGTTAATGTGATGTATCACATTGATTGATTCGTGGGTATTGAAGAATCCTTGCATCCCTGGGATAAATCCCACTTGATCATGGTGTTTGATCCTTTTAATGTATTGTTGGATTTGGTTTTCTAGTATTTTGTTGAGGATTTTTACATCTATGTTCATCAGTGATATTGGCTTGTAATTTCTTTTTTTGTGATATCTTTGTCTGGTTTTGGTATCAGGGTGATGGTGACCTCATAGAATGAGTTTGGGAGTGTTCCTTCCTCTGCAATTTTTGAAGAGTTTGAGAAGGATGGATGTTAGCTGTTCTCTAAATGTTTGATAGAATTCTCCTGTGAAGCCATCTGGTCCTGGACTTTGTTTGTTGGGAGATTTATATATATATATATATATAAATATATTTATTTTTGGCTGCACTGGGTCTTCGTTGCTGCACGCGAACTTTCTCTAGTTGCAGTGAGTGGGGGCTACTCTTCATTGCGGTGCGCGGCCTTCTCATTGTGATGGCTTCTCTTGTTGCAGAGCACTGGCTCTAGGTGCGTGGGCTTCAGTAGTTGCAGCACACAGGCTCAGTAGTTGTGGCTTGTGGGCCCTAGAGCACAGGCTCAGTAGTTGTGGCGCATGGGCTTAGTTGCTTCATGGCATGTGGGAACTTCCCGGACCAGGGATTGAACCCATGTCCCCTGCATTGGGGATTCTCAACCAGGCGGATTCTCAACCACTGTGCCACCCAGGAAGCCCTTGTTGGAAGATTTTTAATCACATTTTCAATTTCATTACTTGTGATTGGTCTGTTCATATTTTCTATTTCTTCCTGGTTCAGTCTTGGAAAATTGTTCCTTTCTAAGAATTTGTCCACTTCTTCCAGGCTGTCCATTTTATTGGCATATAGTTGCTTGTAGAAGTCTCTTATGATTCTTCGTATTTCTGTGGTGTCTATTGTAATTTCTCCTTTTTCATTGCTAATTTTATTGATTTGAGCCCTCTCCCTTTTTTTCCTGATGAGTCTAGTAAAGTTTATCAATTTTGTTTATCCTTTCAAAGAACAGGTTTTAGTTTCACTGATCTTTGCTATTGTTTTCTTTGTCTCTATTTCATTTATTTTGGCTATGACCTTTATGATTTCTTTCCTTCTACTAACTTTGGTTTTGTTTGTTCTTCTTTCTCTAGTGGCTTTAGGTGTAAGGTTAGGCTGTTTACTTGAGATTTTTCTTGTTTCCTGAGGTAAGATTGTACTGCTATAAACTTCCCTCTTAGAACTGCTTTTGTTGTGTTGCTTAGGTTTTGGATCATCGTGTTTTCGTTGGCATTTGTCTCTAGTTATTTTTTGATTTCCTCTTTGATTTCTTCAGTAATCTCTTGGTTATTTAGTAGCATATTGTTTAGCCTCCACGTGTTTGTGTTTTTTAGGGTTTTTTTTTCCTGTAATTGATTTCTAGTTTTATAGCATTGTGGTCAGAAAAGATGCTTGGTATGATTTCAATATTCTTAAATTTACCAAGGCTTGATTTATGGCCCAAGATGTGATCTATCCTGGAGAATGTTCCATGTGCACTTGAGAAGAAAGTGTAATCTGCTGGTTTTGGATGGAATGCCTGTAAATATCATTTAAATCCATCTGGTCTGATGTGTCATTTAAGGCTTGTGTTTCCTTATTGATTTTCTGTCTGGTTGATCTGTCCATTGGTGTAAGTGGGGTGCTAAAGTCCCCCACTATTACTGTGTTGCTGTCAATTTCTCCTTTTATGGCTGTTAGCATTTAACTTATATATTGAGGTGCTTCTCTGCTGGGTGCATATATATTTACAATTGTTATATCTTTTTCTTGGATTGATCCCTTGATCATTATGTAGTGTCCTTCCTTGTCTCTTGTAACAGTCTTTATTTTAAAGTCTGTTTTTTCTGATATGAGTATTGCTACTCCAGCTTTCTTTTGATTTCCATTTGCATGGAATTTCTTTTTGTATCCCCTCACTTTCAGTCTGTTATGTGTCCCTAGGTCTGAAGTGGGTCTCTTGTAGAAAGCATATATATATATGGGTCTTGTTTTTGTATCCATTCAGCCAGTCTATGTCTTTTGGTTGGAGCCGTTTAATCCACTTACATTTAAGGTAATTATTGATATGTATGTTCCTATTGCCATTTTCTTAATTGTTCTGGATTTGTTTTTGTCGATCTTCTTTCTCCCCTTATTTTTTTCTCTTATCTTGTAGTTTGATGACTATCTTTAGTGTTGTGTTAGGATTGTGTTTCTTTTTTGTATGTGTATCTATTGTAGATTTTTGGTTTGCAGCTCCCATGTGGTTTTGATATTGCGCTCTATATATGTACGAGGTTGTTATAAGTTGCTGGTCTCTTAATTTCAAGTGCAGTTCCCATTTCCTGCATTTGTACTCTCCTCTTCTCGTGGTTGCTGGTTTTGATATCATATTTGTGTGTGGATGATTTCCTACCTTTACTTTATGTTTGCCTGTACTGGTGAGCTTTTCCATTTGTGATTTTCTTGTTTCTAGTTGTGGTCTCTTTTTTTTTTTTTTTTTCCCACCTAGAGAAGTCCCTTTAGCATTTGTTGTAAGGCTGGTTTGGTGATGTTGAATTCTCTTAGCTTTTGCTTCTCTGTAAAGCTTTTGATTTCTCCATTGTGGAATCTGAATGAGAGCCTTGCTGTGTAGAGTATTCTTGGTTGTAGGTTCTTCCCTTTCATCATGTTAAATATATCGTGCCACTCTCTTCTGGCCTGCAAAGTTTCTTCTGAAAAATCAGCTGATAACCTTATGGGGATTCCCTTATATGTTATTTGTTGCTTTTCCCTTGTTGCTTTTCATATTTTTTCTTTGCATTTAACTTTTATCAGTTTGTTGAATGTGTGTCTCAGCATGTTCCTTCTTGGCTTTATCCTGTATGGAACTCTCTGTGCTTCCTGGACTTGGGTGACTGTTTCCTTTCCCATGTTAGGGGAGTTTTCAGCTATAATCTCTTCCATCTTTATGTGGGAGTTACTGAGATCTCTGTTTCTTATTTTACTATCTCATAATATTTCCTATCCCAAAACTTCCATTCCAGATTAGTATTTAGGTGCAAGTTCAAGAGCTCTTGATCTCCAAATTCATTGCTCTATCCTTCAGAACTCAAATTTCAAGTCTTTAATCTTTTTTCTCTTTCCCTGATGTCCATCTTAAGGATTAATGGGAAGGACAGAGCCAGGAAAAAGAAGTTGAGCATAGGAGCTCAAACATTCCTCTGAAAAATTCCACATTTCAGGCCCTCAGAGATTAGGCAACAGAACATGCTCATTTCAACCATCAGATATAGGACCTACTTCTTAATGTTTTATGTCCTGATATAAATGAGTGCAAAAGTACAAAGATAGACAGGAGTAGATTAATCAGTCTGTAAAGGTACCTAGAAGCTTGACGGCAAATATTACATCATGGGGTATTTATAATCTATCTGTGCAAAAAGAAACTGCAATATTAATTTTTTTTCCATTATCTTATTTTCTAGTTTAACTTTCTTTCTCTTGCTTAATTCATTGTACCAACAGAGTCCCGATGGATCAGTTGGTGAAGCAGCAGTCTGGAAACTCAGGTGCTCTGTAGCCCATCCCCTGCTGGGTTTTTAATTTGCTGTGTAACCTTGAACATGCCTCTTAATATCTCTGTGCTTCAGTATCAGGATCTGTTTAAAAAAATGGAAGAAAAGTATTAAACTTCAGGCATGTTGTGAGGAAAAATTAATAAATGTTGTTGGAAAGCACTTTGAAAATATAAAGTCCTAAGCTTAAGAAAAAGGAAATCAGTCAAGCTCTAGAACAACTGAGAATGGCCTTAAATGTACTTAGCCGTTAATGAAGAGATTTAGGTTTAATGTGAGGAAAATTTTCCTGAGAGTGAGTTGTTAAAATAGTTTACTTCTTTGCCTTATATTTTCCTGCTGTTTCACATTTTATTATGTCAAAGCCAATCTTCCATCAAGGTATATGTGGAAACTATAAAATAGAAGTCATGCGGTAACTATAACCAGTTGTATGAGACGTGGCCAGGCTCTCAGTACACAGCCTTCATTAGTAGTCAATTTTTATATATAGTCTAAATAATCACTAGGCTGATACCAGACAGAATTTGTCAAGTAAATGATGCTGTTTGGTTGCTTAAGAATTTTACAGCTTAAAGCATTTTTTGTTTTTTCCTGAGAATGTTTACTTAATCAAATAGTTAATCCAGAACTCTCAAATTATAGAATTTCAGGCACTTGAGAACAGGGGAAGTGTATCTTATTTATTTACTTTTTAGGCAGAGAGTCCTTCTTGGGGCTACAGGAACCACATCCTAAGTGGTCATTTGTTTTCTTCTTATTTCTAAATTTACTACCAGACCTGTTTAATCTTTTTCTGGAGTACACGGTAAAGAGTTGGCATATGATATGGGTTGACTTTCTGGAGGGGAAGATGAAAATAGTTTTTAGGAATTGAAATGTATACATGAAATATTGTTTAAAGGGACTTCTAAATATTTGCCTTTAGAGGTCATATAATGAATTCATCGAAACACATTAGTTTGCAGGATGCTAATGTTCTTCTCTTGAATTGTAATATTAAAATTTTTTTAGATCTCCTTTTTTAGAGTTGGAACATCAGTCTCCTGAATCTTTGCCTGATCAAAAACCCCACCTTTGAAATCAATGTTTTTGCAATGGTACCTGAACAAGATTAAGATGTTGCTAATGATATGAAAGTGTCAATTAGATATAAAATTCATTATAAAAACTCTGCTACATTATCATATAATTAAGAGATTTGCTTTGCATTTTTAAAGATTGTCCTAAATATGTCAAACTTTGATGGATGTGCATATTTCCATCGGTTTATCAGAAGTAAATCTTATGGTTCTTACATAGAAGAAAGGAGATTGAAGATCATGAGATCAATTTGGTTTATCTATTGCTTTTAAATTGAAATTCTCTAGTTTCACTAGTTTCACTAGTTTATTTTAAGTTTCAGTCTCTAACTTGTCCATCCTGGATGAAGAATTGTCAAAGAATTTAGAAATGTGATTCTCAATAAATCAGTAAATTTGCAGTATTTCCTAATTGAAATCGAAAGTTTTAGGCATTTAGCTTTTAATTGAGACTATAGTATGTTTCATTTGATTGTTTAATTGTTGAAAATATAGTGCAGGCCTTCTTTAACCTAATTTCAAGTACAACTTTCAGTTTCTGAGCTATGGTCATAGCTTAAATGGATATCAAATCATCTATCACTCTTGGCCTTAAAGTTTTTTCTTAATATGATCCTTTTCTTTCTGTTTTCAGTTTACAAATCTGTAAAAAGCAATAGTGACAAATGCTTCCCTTTGTATCATGGTGTGATTAAAAAATCCTTAATCAACATTCAATACAGTATATAATATTAATAACTTCTTAGGCTGTTCATTGAGCCTTTTTTATGATCAGAGTAATTGTATCATTTTCCAAGAGGAATATACAGACTTTTCCCTTTAAAAGCATAGGTTAAAATGAGAGAATCTTAAAGGAAGAATGGGAGAAAAGCAGAGCCAATGAAGACAGAAGTTATATTTTACTTAGAAAACAAGGAAATAAATTTATAGTGTACTCCTTAAATAAATATTAGTTTGACTCCTGCTGTACTATAAATTTTCATATATTTAATGTCAACTTGGGGACTCATTTATATTTGGACCAAGTTAGTCTTACCTGTATCTCTACCAAGTGAAGTAGCTGCTACATATAGGAGAGGAAGGAGAAGCAGTAACTTGTATATTTCACTTCTCTGAGACTAGTTGAGTCTTATCGACTTACAACAAAACATTTGCAGTGTATAGTGTGCAAAACAGCGATCAATATGTGAAGACTTCCTCATGTGGCATAAATTCTGTTGGTCGTTAACAATATTAATACTTCTGTAATTCACATGATTACTAAAATTGAAATTATGTGCTTTGTTACAATGGGAAGTGAAGAACTGACCATTACATCCTGAAATATACTCTATATACTCTATTGACTGAAAATAAACAGCTAGATAAACATCTTGACTTCAAATTTAATCTATAGGAAAGCTCTTTTCCTAAGACCTGTTTTACACATACCTATCAGTACATCAAGTTCTTTTTTCTTTTTTGTATCTTGGTGAGGCTTGACTAGTTAATGTTTACAAAGTATTTTGAAGGTATAAAGTGCTATGCAAGTGCTAAGCCCAATAAAAAGTATTCTATATTGAATCTGAGAGCTGACTTGTGCAGCACCCAGCTTTGTGAGTGAATTGAGCAAAGATGATTAAAATCAACATCATTTGTAATTTAAAATACTGTGAACAACAAAGAAGATCCAACCACGGCTTTCGTTTTGGCAGGCTGCAAATATAGATTGCTGAACAGCGGTAGTCTGTCAATATAAAGCATTTAGCACTTCACTAAGCAACTTGAGAGTTTTCTACTTAAGCAGAAAAAAAAATATATGAAATCAGATTTGGTGTAACATTATTTTGATGGATTGGCTGTATCATTATTACAAAGAAAACTACAACTGAACAAAATCTAAGAAAGAGTCTTCAGTGTAGAACTTATCAGTGTGGTGAATGTTCAGCAAAAGGAGACCCTCTCCATGAAGCTTCTCCTCGCCCCCATCCTGAATGTGCAGAGGGATGGTAAAAGAAATCAATTGCACAGGGATAAAAGGCATAATAATCATAAGGAAAGATTGAGAATAGATAAAAGATTGACAGCCACTCATATGAGAAGTAGCTTTGAAATGTGTTTGGCTGGTTTCCACAATCTAGTTTCACAAAGTGCAAAATATTTTTTTATTGAAGTAATAAATGTTGATTGAGTCCACAAAATATTTTCAGAATATTTGGCGGAACACTTTTATTTATTATATTTTTATAATGCCAGTCTTAAAAATAATTTAATTCTGCTCTTAAGGGTTATAAAATGAGTAAATCACAAATAATGAACTCACTGAACTAACAGTCCGAGAAGTATAATAAAATGTCTAAGTAAATATCTGTACTACAGAAGAGAATGTGAAAGTTACATGATTAAAATACTGATTTGAGAATTCAGAGGAAGGAACTTTGCATCCATTAGGGGAAATCAAAGAATACTTTAAAGTGATATAGTTCTGCCAATTATCTATCTATCATCTATTGAATTTTTCTTTGGAGAGAAGGATTTAAGGTAACAACTGCAATAAAAAAAGATTAATTTGGTTCATTAATTCTACAAGTATTTATCCTGATTCTTTCTTTTTTTTTTTTTTTTTTTTTTTGCGGTACGTGGGCCTCTCACTGTTGTGGCCTCTCCCGTTGCGGAGCACAGGCTCTGGATGCGCAGGCTCAGCGGCCATGGCTCACGGACCCAGCTGCTCCGCGGCACGTGGGATCTTCCGGACCGGGGCACGCACCGGTGTCCCCTGCATCGGCAGGTGGACTCTCATCCACTGCGCCACCAGGGAAGCCCTTTTTTTTTTTCTTTTTTTCTGATTCTTATATTTAAAAAGAAGGGTCTTGGATTTAGAAAATGCATTACTTCAGTAGTAAATCAAGGCTCTGTTTGTATAGTTCACAGATTAATTTACTTTTTTCTGTTGTGAAACTAGTACATTTAAGGACAATCCACACATATTTTGTAAAAAATTGCAACAAGTTTAATTCCCATATTTTGGGGCAGGTAGGCTAAAATCATTATTTGGATACTTCAGTCATTACATTGGCCAATGGACTTTCTCAGTAACAAAATGGGAGATATGACTTGCCAAAATATAAATGGAACTAGATACTATAATAGTAGTAAAACTACATTTTATATTATTCTAATTCCTTCTACTGTTGATCTTATTCTTCAACTTGTAACCCTCAAATACCTAGGACCCTTATACTGCCTCTTAATTTCTTATCATCCGTATTCCTGGTCCCCCTTCCCTCATCTGTTTCGTTTCTCCTATTAGAGTTCCTTGTATATATATATCTCTCTTTTATACACACATTTGTTAAGAAGAATTTGAAACATTTAAAAGTGTAAGGATATTAACAAAATCTCTCATGGTCTTACCACCCAGAGATATTCATTTTTTAATATTTTGGTGTGTATCTTTCAAAGCATTTTTTCCACCCCAGATACTTTTAAAAGTTTGCATAATATTACATAAATACATATTAAACTTCATGTCATCAACCTCCTAGATATTTCTTCTGGGAGATGGTAGCGGTGTCTTTCACCATCCCTTAAATCCCAAGAAATAGGAAATACCAGTGTGTGTAAATCTACTCCAAGATGAAAAGAAGTTAATTTATAAAGATACAAACCAAAGAATTTTGTGAGCAGGTCAGCATTACTATTCTTCTGAAATATTTGAGTATAGAACATTAATCAACATTTATTGAGTGATCACTGCATGCTTTGAGGAGCATTATGTTCTAGAATGGAATGTGGTACAATGGGATGGCAGGAGTATTGCCCTGTCAAGCCCTATCTGTGTGGTAGTGGAATAACTGTTTCTATACATGTCAGCTTTCCCACTAAAAATTGGGCTTCTTTTTTTTTCCAGAGTTTTTTATTTTTTTTTTTATGTGGACCATTTTTAAAGTCTTTATTGAATTTGTTACAATATTGCTTCTGTTTTATGTTTTGGTTTTTTGGCCGTGAGGCAGGTGGGATCTTAGCTCCCTGACCAGGGATCGAACCCCCACCACCTGCATTGGAAGGCGAAGTCTTAACCGCTGGACCTCCAGGCAAGTCCCACATTGGGCTTCTTGAGGTTAAGACAACTTAATTCATTTTTGGATCACCAAATTTTGCACAATACGTAACACATATTGAGTGGTTAATGAAAGACTTAAATTGAATGACAGGGCTATACTAGATAACTTTAAGATTACTTAGTGTCTATTTTTGGTGACTGATTTCTAAGCTACATGTGAATCCCTCACAACTAGGAAAGTTACAGTTAATTCTGGTCTTTCACATACGTCAAGTCCTTAATCTGTTAAAGTCAATGTTCTGGTCTTTCACATACGTCAAGTCCTTAATCTGTTAAAGTCAATGTTCTTTATATATACTGGCTGATATCACTTTCACAAATCTTAAGGAGAAAGTAACCTTATTTTCATGATTTTACAATAACTGAGGTTCAGAATCTTAAATTTTCTCAAGTTCATGTAGCGAGTAAGTGAGGAACAGTGTGTGTACCCAGTTCTGACACCAGAGTAACCATGATGCCAGTCTGCATCATAGAGGGAACCAACTAAAGGAAGGCTCCAAGGATAAGAGAACCAGAACTTTGAGAACTTAAAATCACCATCAACTCAAAAGTGATCTGAAAACGTCCTTAAATTTGTTTGCAGCTTTGTTTTTCAGCCACGAATTATGACATGCTATTCTCGATGAAATAACTAAGTTTTGTTAAATAGAATTAAGACATACTAGGGTGTTTTCTATTAGTGTATTCATGTCTCAATGCTGCATTTTAAGAAGAATATTTTCAAAGTGGAATTTATCCCAAAAGAGAGTGAAGAAACTAAAAACCCTTTCATTAAAGAGTTACAGTAAGAGTTACAGGGTTTTAAGAGCTTGGAGGAGAAAAGAATGTGTGTATGATATTGAATAAAGTTTATTTGTAGGACACAGGGAGTGCAATGAGGGTTTGGGGATGGAAGTTAAAGGAAATATACTACTATTCGAAATGTTCCAGATTGGAGGTGGATTTGTGGAAGTCTGAATGGAATCTATTCCATGTGACTTTATACTTCAGATTTAAGAACAATGGATGAAAATTCCTAGGAGACCAAATCTCATTCTTTGTTAGGAAGATCATTTTAACCTTAACAACTGTCTCTCCTACTAGAGGGCAGGTAACTTTGCCTTTGTTCTTTTTATTACCAGTGTCTTGCAGCATGCCTGATTTGTAGTCAGCTTTCAATGTTGGTTTACTGAATATTTATATGAATGGGTGTTCAAACAAATGGTATACTTTATGAGGTAGTGGATTCCTATTACTGGAAGTTTTATTCACAGTCTTGACAGGCACTGTCTGGTATGCTGTGGAAGGATTCTTGGAGAGCCTGATATAAGAAAAGCCTGGCAGTGTGCAAAGTGAAGAGGCTCTGCTACCAAAGCCTGGTTGCCAAGTCAGAGTAGAGCTGCAAGTTGGACAGTGAGCTCTGGATTCCAGCTTAGAGCAGATGAGTCCCAGTGCTTAGGGTGGGGCTGGGGCTGCAGATCTGTACTAAGAGGTTCCAGCTGTCAGGGAACAGGCAGGCTATTTACATGAGTAAGTCTTAGACAACTTTAATATAAAAGATTTTAGCATTTTGATGAGTTAAGATTACTTGAACACTTGGAAAAATAAAATTGCAGATTTTTTCATAAACTGTTAGTAATTAGTAAAAGAAATCATTTCCAGAAATAGTATGTTCAAATTAGTGGTTCTCAAATATGACAGCATAACTCCCAACTCAGGGCATTAATTCTGATTTAGGAGTGGGATGAAATTATTTCTAAGTTAACTTTTCTCTTTTAAAAGAAATTAATCAGCCCCCTCTTCTACTCCCCCACTAATAAAATATAATTATACAGTTTTGTATGTGGCTGATATATGGAAATATTTCTTTACTTATATTTATGAAAGTCAGTGAAATATTCAGTTTAAAATTAAAACTTAAGGTTTTTTTTACATTGTGGTAAATAACAGTCTGAATATTTTCATTTTAATTATTTGATTGAATCATCTAGTAGGTTTTTTTTTTTTCTCCTAGGAGGCTAGGGATCTGTTTTAGTGTTTTTAAAGTAAGAGAAAAAGTTCTGTACACTCTAAATATCAATTCCCCTCATTTTCTTGTTAATAAGAACCCCAAATTTTAGCTGACTACCTTGCTGCCCAGCTCAAAACTGATTTTTCCTCTCATTGGTAGTGGCCTTATAAATAAATTTTGACCAATGAAAACTAAGTGTTATGTGCAACTTTCAGGAAATATCCTCAAAGGGGATAAGATTTCCATACTTATTCCCTCTTAATTTTTCCTGGGATGTGATCATGATGACTAGAGCACAGGCAACCATTTTGTGAAATGAGGCAGAACAGTAAAGATGGAAGCTTTATCAGGACTCTACAAAACAGCCCTGAGCTGCCTAAATCTGTTACTAAATGAGAATAAATGTTCATCTTGTTCATCATCTTTTGTTGGTGCTGTTATCGTTATTGCTGTTGTTATTGTTATATGTAGCTGAACCTAAGGCTGATATACCAGAAGATTTAACAGTTAAGGTCACACACACATGCATTCACTCACATACCCACTCACATTTGTGCAATGCTGTGGTAATTAATCTGTGTTGGATCTGCTTAGTAACCTTTAGAGTTGTGACAGTGACTAAAGTTTACAAATACCTTTGGCAATTTGAACTGCCACAAATTGGCATGAATGACTGATGTATTTCTAGATCTTGCCTCTGCAGAAGAGGAAAGCTGCACCCAAACCCCTCTCCAAACATAGTACTGTCTGGGTTGTTGAAATATGCATTTGGAAAACCAGTCATACATGGAAAAGAGAATTTAGAAAAATATAATGATAAGGTTTTCTAGTTAAATAAAATGCATTTTTGGCACTTTGAATTCTACAATAATATAAAAAGGTTTCTGATAAATGTTATTCTGTTTTAAAAACACTACAGTTTAGATTTTTCATTGAAACAGCAGTCCCCAGCCTTTTTGGCACCAGGGACCAGTTTCGTGGAAAACCATTTTTCCACGGGGGTGGATGTGGGGGGGGAGGGAGGTTCAGGTGGTAATACCAGCGATGGAGAGCGATGGGGAGCGGCAGATGAAGCTTCTCTTGCTTGCCTGCCACTCACCTCCTGCTGTGTGGCCCGTGGTCGGCGGCCCGGGATTTGGGAACCCCTGCACTGAAACGATGTGGAGTAAGGTAGGGTGGATTGAATCCTAGCTTCTTGCTTCTGCCTTGTGGTCTGGTACCTGTTTATCCATGGGTTTGCTCTTCAACACAGACTTGACTGCAATTAATTAACTGGTATTTTGTTGAGGACCATCCATGGACCCTGGAGCTGAAGGCTCCCTCCTCACTTTTGGGTGCTAAGGGCATTGTGCTGATATTTTGATTTGAGGTCATGCTTATTCCTTTATTCACGCTGTTCACAATGTAGCTACTAAATGTACACCTATATTAAGAATTCCTGCTGTTGGCATAGGTATAGCAAATAGAGTCCAAATCATGCATAAATGCTCTACCGGGGAATTGGGTGAAGTCTGTGAAACTCTTTTTTGTGTTCTTAAGCCCTAGGAATGTTTTAAGAACATCTTTAGCAGAAGCATCTAAATTACATTGCTATTTAAGTCATGTTTTAAATAATAGTTCATCTGAGGGAAGAAAAATGTGTAAAGGTTTTTGTGACTCTGAGAAAATCTATGAAAGAAAATAATTGAAAAAACACTTTACACCAAAAGTAATTCTAGCTAATTATTCTCAAAGCCCATGCGTTAAAAATAACATCTGAAAGAGTTGTGTTGCAGAGATTTGCAATTCACTATTGTGCAAAAGTTACTGTTAAATGTACTATTACCAGGTATACATAATACAAGGCTGTCCTTATAAACATTCATCTAGACAAATGGGCCATATCGTAGAAAGAGAAAGTGGGTTTACAATTTTATTTCAGCTGATTCTTATGTGGGACTAGGGAGGATAGTTTGAAGAAACTGATTTGTTGTTTCATCACAAATAGTGAGGTCTTCTGCCATACACACACACACACACACACACACACACACACACACACATACATGTACATATACATTTGTTATTCACTCATTCTCACTCTTTTAACCTGTCAAGTATAATATGCCTACATAAATGTGCATATATCATAAGTGTACAGCTTGATAGATTTTCACAAACAGAAAATACTGAGGTAACTAGGACTTACATCAAGTAAAAAAAGATTACTTTCTAGATGCTTACTCTTGTACCCTTCCAGTCACAAGCTCACTACAAGGGTAACCAGTATCCTGACTTCTAATAGTATAGATGAGTTTTGCCTTTTTTTTTGCACTGTTTTTCTTTTCATTTTTAAAAAATATTTTCAGTGAAGCAAAAGAAATACAGAAATTTTAAGAGGTCAGCTTAATAAATGTTTACACATTTATATACTTGTTAACCATAGATTTCTATGATGCCTGAAGGTTTTCTCCTGCTCCTTTCTAGTCAATAGTCATCCCCTCCCCAGAGGTAACCACCACTCTTACTCTTAATTATTTATTCAGTGAGGCTTTTTTGTGTTAGCTGCTGTGCTGGTTTCTAGAAGTGAACAACCTAGTCCCTGCCTCCAAGAAATTTAGTGTGGAAAATCTAGATCTATAAGCAGGAAATGTTAATGCTGAGTGCTGAAGGCTATGATCAAGAAGGGAACACTCTGGGAGCTCCTAGGAAGGGCAGCTAAATCCAGCACAAACATTGGGTAAGGCATCCCAGTGGGACGGATGACTAAACCAAGAGCTAAAAGATGGGGAAAAATTAGCCAGGTAGAGGAATTACAGGGGAACCACAAAGGTAACCACTTCTACTGAACCCTGGAGCCGAGAAATTGAATGGTCTGGAGTTTAGGAGGACTGGATCTTAAAATGTTAGGTGGAGAGTGATAGAAAATGACTTGGAAAGACAGAAACCAGGCCACGTAAGAAATGTGGGCTTTGACCTGAGTTTGTGGCAGATGTGATATGATCAAATTAGAATTTTAGAAAGTTCACTGACTGTGGTTTAGAGATTGAATTGAGAAGAACAGGATTCAACCTACGTGATCCAATTTTGAATTGAGGAAAGGACATTGTCTCAGTATTCCAAGTGACACTAGAACCAGAAATAGGAATAAGGAGAACTGCAGCTAACAGTATAGCTGACATTAACTAAACCAGGTGCTGCTAATTGCTTTCCTAACCTACCACCTGTAAATTCTCAACACAGCAACATGAGGTAGATGTTACAAACTCCATTCTATTTATAGTAAAACTGAGGCACAGCATGGAGCAACATAGCTAAAATTTCACTGTAAATGATGGAGCCAAGATTCAAACTTCAGAAAGCCTAACTCTGGGACTTGCCTTCTTAACTACTCTGAGTAGAACTCTCCTGTTAACTCCTTAGATTAATCCTTAGCAAATGTCTTCAGTTTACATGCATTGTGAGTTTGGAGGGCTTTTCCCTATGGGAAGAAACCTATTGATTTTCCTCTTCTTTAACATGTATTCTCATCTCCACCCTCACCCATATAAAATTTTCTCTACCGATCTAAGGTGTTATAATAATAAAACTCTGGCAACTTTCTGGTTTCTCCATTGATGTTGTGCTGGATGACCTAAGCATATTGTTAAAGATTTTCCTTACAAAAAACAAACAGAAAAACCTCGTTCTTATTCTGTGTTGTTTTAATTGCCATCTGAATTCAGCGCACACTCCTTCACACAGAACTCAAGACCCTCTGACATCCTGAGGCAGTCTATGCTTACACTCATTTTTCTTTCTCCAAATCCCCACATATCATAAGTCAAACTCCACTTGAAACTCTTGCTTTTCCTTGGGCTGCCCTGTTCTCTCATGCTTGTTTTTGTTCCTGTCTTGAATGCTTTCTGCCTCTATGTTGAAATCCAAGGCACTGTTAAGGGCCCAGCTCCAGGAACCTCCCCAGCCCCTCACACCTCTCCCTCAGACTCCATTTAGGCTCCTTCCTCTGCAAAACCATAGTACTTTCATAGTACTGTACTTTGTTTATACCTTTATAGCACTCAGTGAGAATTCTATTTGGTATACTTTCAAGGAAATTAGAAAGGACTGCTTGCCTGCTAAAGTGATCTCACCATCTGGCTCCTATTGCTTGAAGTTTTACAACTAAAACCAGAGGTGAATGAAGCAACAGAGTTTCAGCTTCAGTGCCCTCTACTTGAACAGGCCCCTGTGAGTTCTGCGAGTTGTAGAATGTTCTAGGTAGAGAACGGAGGCAGATTGCCATTAGGAAGCATATGTAATTATATTTATTAATTTTCTAAAGAGATCTGAAAATATAGACATACATGAATCTCCGCATCTTCAATGTTTTGTTGGCATTTCTTTTCTCATTCTAAAGAATGATCACTTTCATATCTGACTTTGTATTTGTAATTTTGTATTCTTTTTCTTAGAGAACCCCACAAATTATACAGACTTCATGTCTCACAAAATCTGGATCCATCCCTAATTATCACATTATTCCACTCAAGTCGTTCAGAGTATTGCCTTGCCTGGGTTCATCTGCCAGCATATTTCATTTTTACTGCTGGGAATATTTAGCCATCACTTAGATAAACATCAGGCCCAGTTAGAAATTAGTCCTGTTCCCAGCCAAAGCTTAAAAGCAGTAGCTTATTCTGTCTGCAAAAGTCAGCGATATGATGGATCCTTTTCTGATCTTGTATGGTAGTTAGGTTCCAGGAATTGTGTACCTTTCCCCTGTTTCTTGCCATTGCCTGGCCTATTCTAATAACTAAGTCCCTTTCTTGTTTTCCTATGTCTGTGTCCCTGCCTTGAGTATCTTTCAGGCAATATAGTCTCAGAGCTGGAGAAAAGGACATACCACTTAGGGAAGCTTTGACTCAGGCCTCTAGGAAGACTAGACACTGGATTTGTTAAACACACACACAGTAACAGCGAAACCACATCAATGGCAACAAGAAAGGCAGTATTACAAGAATAGGGAATAGCATCAGTGAAACCAGCAAAGAGGAAATAAAGGACAATAAGGGAGCTGACTTGCCAAGAGATGGGTAGAAGGGGAGGGTAGGAAATGGTTTGTCAGAAAGGGTACTAGGACACTGGAGGGCCTTGATAGCTAAAAATGAGACTCACAATTTACCACGGCTTACCCTGATAATAGCAGAGAATATTTCTGATTTTTCTTCCTTAAGTTAACCCTTAGATACTGCTTTGAGATATTCAGAAGAATAATAAAAAGATTAGCATCTATTTGTGGATAATGGAAGTATGTAGGATTCAAAGTATATTGATAGTATTATGTATAAAATTATCAGTACATTTCTGTTGGCTAAGATTATAGATGGATGATTTTATTACTTCCTTTTTTCTCTCCCTCAGCCACTTTTTTTTTTGTGCATTAAGCACTTAGTAATTTTTCAATTATGGGAAAACAAAACTATTAATGTTAAAATACGTTTGGAGAAAAATATATAAAAATAAACACTCAAAAATAAACTCAAAGGACATATGCCAATTTATTTACAATGATTAGATGGTTGAAATATGTGAGTTTTAAAAACATTATTTTTTTTATTATTACTATTATTATTTTAAGTTGTGTCAGTGAATTGTTACAAGTTTTCATAACCTGGTATTTACTATTTTTGAATTAGGAAAAATAAATAACATTATAGAAGGAAAATATGGGAAGAAATATTCTAAAATATTAAGGATGATTATCTTTAGGTGGTGACATATTAGAAGACTTCCTTCTTTTGACATTTTCTTTTCAACAATTTTTATAATAGAAACCATTAACAGTTAAATTTTATCTAAAATAAGTCAACATGTTAATATCTAAATATTGCATAATATAGTTTTGTGTGTAACTATTTCTAGGAATAGTTTCAGAAAGCTGTATTACATTGTTACTTACCATATCTTCTAAATAAATAACTAGCATATTTCCTCTTATAAATATATTTTTGACAATATCTATTTTGAACATCTCATAAAATTGTTTTAAATGGTGGATGAGTTCATTGCTTCATGCAGTAAGCATCAAGTTAAGAATTAAATAGTTATTCATTTCTTCTGCAATAGTATTTCAAGCTCTTTCATTTTAATGCTGGCAATGTGGTAATAGATGAAAATATTTTCAAGACTGTTTTTATCAATAGTCACTCTAACACAAGTGATTAAATAGAAAACCATAAAAATGATAGTTTTATTCTCTTCAAAATAGTTTTTCATCTGGGTGGCTGCTCTCGTAAAATTTGTTTAAGACTCTAAGACTTGTATTAGGAGGCAGATGTGACTTAGACTTGCTGTAAATTCTTCTTAATATAGTACACAAAGAAAGGACAACTAGTCACAAAGAACCAAAAAGTATACATAGTAATCCTAAAAGTACTATCACTTCAAAGCGAATTACAGCACTATATGAAAAAAGGCTTGCATTGCTATTTAAGTTCTTCCATTCATTTCAACAGGATTAAAATAAATGATGCACTTACCTCACCTGGCATTGAAATTCATGCTGATGAAAGGAAAGGGTGAACTTCAACGATGCAATGTGCAAGATTTAAAATTTGATGGAGGGATTTACTTCTCAAATTGTCATTGACATTGATTGGATTTACTAATCAATGAGCAAGAATTGACTGAAATGAGAAGCTGTGCCTAAAACTGGTAAATCTATATTTCATATTTTACTTTTGCCTTTTGAAAGACAGGACAATTTATTTGATCAGTGGCTGAGATAACGTTATATATGAGCCTGCTAAACTTATATTCTGGATCCTTACCTAAAGCTATCTCAAAATCTCATCTAAATTTGCCTTGAACTCTAATTATTAATTTGGAGATTTTTTTCTAAGATAATATATTAGAGTTCTAGATTTTAATACGCTTTGATTCTTCTGGCCTTACTAACTCATCTTTGTGGTTTCACATTTTTAGCCTTTGACATCACATCTGCTTTTGTTTGTTTATTTTTATTATTTAAGCAATTTTTTCAATCATTAGTATTATTATCTAGGTCATCAATCTTGATCATTTAAATTTTATATTATACAAAAATGCCCAGAGCTTCCCTGGTGGCGCAGTGGTTGAGGGTCCACCTGCCGATGCAGGGGACACGGGTTGGTGCCGCGGAGCGGCCTGGGCCCGTGAGCTGTGGCCGCTGAGCCTGCGCGTCCGGAGCCTGTGCTCCGCGGCGAGAGGGGCCACAGCAGTGAGAGGCCCGCATACCGCAAAAAAAAAAAAAAAAAAAAAGCCTGATCAGTTAGATGAAATTAATCAAAGCTACAGTATGGATCATACGTGTTTAGTGATCAGTTGGCAATGGTTTTACGCTTTCCCAATAATTATTTTAAGCGAATTCATTTCCTTTTAGAAAATACATACGTAACTGCTAATCTTAATTATTTTGAGGTTGTGTTGACCACAGCTTATGGCAGTCATGATAGCAAAAACCATTCTTTAAAAACATTTTTTTTTACAGAGGTTTTTTTGGAGTGATGAAAAGGTTTTGGAAATAGTGATGATGTTTGCACAATGTTGTGAGTTCAATTAATGCCACTGATTTGGACACTTAAAATTAGTTAAAATGGTGATATTTTATGTCCTACATATTTTATTACAGTAAAAAAATTAAAAAGCATAAGAAAAAATTAAATTGTATGTTTTATAATCAAAGGTAACTTTTTGTGTGTGTGTGTGCTGTACACGGACCTCTCACTGTTGTGGCCTCTCCCGTTGCGGAGCACAGGCTCCGGACGCGCAGGCTCAGTGGCCATGGCTCACGGGCCCAGCCGCTCCGCGGCATACGGGATCTTCCCGGACCGGGTCACAAACCCGTGTGCCCGGCATCGACAGGCGGACTCTCAACCACTGCGCCACCAGGGAAGCCCCAAAGGTCACATTTTTTGAATTGATAGGTTTGGGACAGTGCAGATGATTGAGGTTTTTCACTGGAAATTTTAGAAAAGAAATAATTCGTAAGGTGCTCTCATAAGGAATGTTGTACTCAGTTCAACATGGTTAAATATGAACTTGATTTTGAGAGTCCACTGAGTGAAATCTGTGGCATTTTGAATTGTAATGTTTTGAAATTGTCCATGTGATTTAGTCAGCAAGGGGTTTAGGAGTGTCCGTCTCCAGTGTGGGGTGGAGTTCCAGGTGGCTGGCAACTTGGTCCTTTTATTGCTGTTCGCTGCCTGCTTCCCGCAGCCCCTCCCTCCAAGCTCCCAGCAACTCTCCACCGCTGAGTGGAGAGTTAGAGGTATGTGGGGAACCCAGGAGTGTGACTCTCACATCCTGTTAAAATTCTGTCTCTCTGTTTGGACTAGTCATCCCAGTCCTTAAAACCATCCCTGAGAAATGGGAAGGAAAAGGCTCAGGATGAGAAAAGTGGGATATTTCAAAATTTTGCCAAAAACAGCAAAGTCGGAAAATCCTTGGCAAAACAGAAGAACTGGCTACTTTAACATGTTTCTCATTCCTGGGATCCCCTGTTAACTGCAGTGCTACTGTCCCCAAAGATTCTGTTTTTGCAGGTGGAAAAGCTGTTGGAGCAGCACCCTCTCTCCAACTCAAACATTCTTTTCCAGGCCCTCTGTGAGCAGCCTGCTCCAGTGAGCTCAGCATTCAGCTATCAAATCCCAGAAGGCTCATTAGCCCTTAACCAAATGACAGCCAGTAAAGTTCCTTGAAGTGAAGAATTAGGGTAAGCTGTTAACCTTCCCCATGCAAAGGACAACAAAGAAATTCTAGTAAGAGGTAAAAAGACAGACACTCAATTTACTCTTCTGCTATTAAATTCTCATCCTCTGCTCATGGAAGGAAGTGTGTGCTTTTCACAAGTGTTTTCCTTGGGCAGTTGGCATAGGAGGCTACCTGCAGCAGCAGCCTCTTTGCTTCTCTGCCATTTATTTTCCCATTCCTGCTTGCTGCCTGCTCCACTCAAGCACCTTATATAAGGTGATACCACTTAAGCTGAAGTGCTAAAATCTGCCTGCCCTAAATGGGATATGGAAATGTGGGAATATTAGCCCTTAAACAGTAGGCTAAAATTTCTTTCATCCGTCTATCCCTAAGGCAAATGGGGTTTTAAAGCCAAAATCACAGGTTGCCTTTTGCTTTGTAAATCAGCAGTTGGATGTGTTACTGGGATTTTTTTTTTTTAAATGTCAGAATGACTCTTGGGTGTTGATCTGGCAAGTGGAAGTAACATAGGAAGGCTGTATAAGTAGTTTTAGAATGGCAGTTAAAATCTCATAATCTGACTTTAACAATTGATTTTGCCCCAAATTTCCATATTGGTGTTATTCATCTTTTGGCTGAGGACCTGGAAATGGAGGTTTTTTCCCAGTGAAACTCGGACTAAGCCTAATATTGGACTTGTCATGTTCGTAGTTTGGATAGGTAAATTTTATACATCTAATTTGCAGACCAGCTTATAGAAAAAAGAGATGAAAAGACCATTTCATGTATTCCCTGGGAAAAGTGGAACATTTTCTTCCAGTATGTTTTCCAGTTTACTTTTGGAATTTATGGAGGTTAAGAAAAGTACCATTCCATTATCTAATAGTTCTTGCTAATAGGCAGTTTTCTTAAATACCTACCCTAAATTTTCCATTGCTCATCTGACTTTAAATCTTCATAATTTTCCAACCTAATGGATTTTATAACTTAATGTTTGCTAAATCTTTAGTTAATAGCTATTCTCAAGGTTGTGATTTTTTTAAAAAATTCATATTAAGTGATTTTGCTCCCTTAGAAATTCTATAAACTACTGATTGAATGTGTGAAACATTTATGCCCTATATCTAAAAGAGTAAAAACTTCATCCACAAACTATTGCTCTGGATAGCAAGACATGAGTTCATTTCTTCTGCCTAGCTAAGAGAATTATTTTGCTTAGCTTGATGCTGTCAAAGTATCTTTAAGAAAGAATAAAATGTGAATTGATCATGCTTGTGGGTGATTTTCTGAGGTTGAGTCAAGAATGGTATATATGGAAGGACACAACAGAACTGGAGGGCAGTAATTTCTTTCAATTGCTAGTAACCTGTGGGGTGTTCAGTCATTGACCTACCAGTAAAATGCTGCATCTTTTCATCACTATTTCCCTGTGATATTTGGATCTTTTAGTCTACTCACATTTCAACTTTTATATTACGTATTGAAAAGCCATTCCTACCTAGACCTGTCAGTTCAGGTGCTATATGGATAAAAACTGTTGCAAATATTTTCTGCATGTTCCTCCTTATAATTAAGTCAACTATTTGGTAATAATAGCTAAAATATATTGAATACTTCCTATGTACCAAGAATTATTTGAAATGCTTAATCTGAATTAATTTACCTAGTCTTGACAGAAATCTTGTCAGGTATGTTTGTTATTCCCATTTCACAGGTGGAGGAAGTGAGGTACTGATTAATTCATTTGCCCAAGGTTTCACCACAGCAACGAGACAAAACCAGGATTAGTTTCCACATATTCAGTTCTCCAGAGCCCGTGCTTTTGACCACAACTCTACCACTGTCAAAATGTGAATATTTATACTATTAAAGAATACTTCACAATAGCACTTATGGAGTATTCTTGCCAAAAATATTAAGCATGAATTTAATTAACCCTCTAGATCCAATTTATACGAAATACAGAGTGTAGAGAAAAGTGTTAAGGAAACACAGAGACGCTGTCAGCAAAATCCAGGCTGTGGGAAACTGGATAGGACAAGGAATCTAGTTTCTTTAACAATAAATTGCAAGGAAGAGAGAGAGAATGTGCATGCAAGAGGAGTGGAAACCTATAAATTTAAGAAGACTTAAAAGATGCACTCCCGTGTTCATTGCAGCATTGTTCACAATAGCCAAGAGGCAGAAACTACCTAAATGTCTATCATTTGATGAAGATAAAGAAAATGCAGTATATACATACAGTGGAATATTATTTGGCCTTAAAAATATGACAGGAAATTCTGCTATTTGCAACAACGTAGATGAACCTGGAGAACATTATGCTCAGTGAAATAAGCCAGACACAGAAGGAAAAGTACAACATGATACTACTTAAATGAGGAATCTAAAGTAGTCAAACTCATATAGACAGAGAGTAGATTGGTTGTTGCCAGGGGCTAGGAGCAGGGGGAAACAGGAAGGTAAAAGGGTACAAAGCTTCAGTTATACAAAATGAATAAATCCAAGAGATCTGCTGTACAGCATAGAGCCTATAGTTAACAGTACTGTATTGTATTAAAACAGTATTGTACTAAAAATCTGCTAAAATCTGCTAAGAGATCTTAAGTGTTATCACACACACACAAATAAATAAATATAAATAAATAGGCCAGGAGGAAACTTTTGGTGGTGATGGATGTATTTGTGACATTGATTGTAGTGATGGTTTCACTGATATATACTTATCTCCAAACTCATCAAGTTGGATACATTAAATATATACAGCTTTTTGTAAGTCAATCATAACTCAACAAAGTGGTTTTTAAAAAAAGTAGGAGGTTTATTAGTAAAGTTAAGCCACCAGTAGAAATTAGCATTAATATACTTTAAAAAAAGGAGAGACTTATTAAACACATATCAACCAGTAACAATGTGTGGATTTCATTTGGATCCTTACACAAGAAAAGCAATTTTTTAAAATTATATGATGTACAGGATTTCCTTCAAAATAATATTGGATGGGACAAGTGGATGAGGGTATAGAAAATGTCAGATTGGCCATTATTGAAAATAATTGGCAATATGTGATAGAGATATGCAGGTTTATTCTATTTTTTATCTCGTTGCATATATTGAAATTTTTAAAAAAATTAACAGCAAAAAAAGTAAAGAATAATTAGTAGCAATTTCTTCAATCTTTTGAAAAAATTGTATGATTTATAACAACATATGAAATTAGTTACTACATAGAAGTCAGCCAAAAGGTTTCAAATGCTTATGGTTTTATATTGTTATAATGAGCTGCCAATTCACATATTTGACTTAGCTTATGTCTTCTTTCACAAAGAACCCTGCAAAGCATCGTTGTGACTTTAAGGGTAAGACTATAGCGCAAAAATTTATTGTCAAAAGGAACTGACAGCAAATAAAAAGATTGCATAAATCCTTCAGAGCAGAGAGAGCAGAGTATGATCAGATTTACAGAAAGTGGTACTCATTTACCAAAAGTGATTAAATTATAGTCAGGATGTACCCTGAAGTACCCACTTCAGTAGACAGACCGGAATATATTTAGAAAATATAGAACCCTGCACTATCTCTCTGCTTTATCTTTCACAAACCACTCTTGTGTTTTCATAACATGGAAAGTACTTACCTGTGTTTTCATTGATGCTTAGGACATGAAACTTGTTGCAGAGAAGCACCGTATTTTTCTTTTAAAATTGATTAGATTTAGTTCAACAAAAGGCACCATGTGCATTGTGATTTTTTTCCTATAGATATAAGGAAGGGAAACTTCCCAAGAAAGGGAATCCCTAACTTTAAAAAAAAAAGGTGGTAAAATCATAAAACCTAGAAAATGCCACAAATGGGAATAGCATCAGGCACAACACGAGTGCTAACTTCTATTGGTATTGCATGACTGATTTCCTTCAAGCAAGCATAACTATATACTTTGGGAAAACCATGCCCTAGTGGTTATTAGGTGTATTTTCCTTCAGAAATAACTGCTCTTAAAATTAACTATTCAAAGTAAGAACTCCAAAATATATAATTTGTCACAAGTCATATTTTGGCCTTTAGATTGCCAGAGGAAATCATTATGAATTTATGCGGTTAGAATCATAAATGTGTATTATCTGCAGTACACTGTGCTTGTGAGAACTACTTCATCTGCTAGAGTTACATTATTGCATTTGAGAAAGTTAAGCAGAGTACTTCTAAAGCTAGTTTTCCTTTAGTTTCACTTCACCATGAGTCATCAATGCTTGCAACAGAGGGGACAATTTGAGAGGTGTGAAACTCCTGATCCCCCTGTTGATCTCTGTTCTTTGCAATAGAAATTACAAGTTTGCATTTTCATTCAACAGCCTGCAGGGGAGAGGAATCAGATGGTGACTAAAGCATGTACCTGACAAAATGTCTGTTGCATTGCATGGCACAGCCTTGCTGCCTCCGATAATCATGGGATGACTTGTAAGGTTATACCATTGTATTATTTTACAGCCAGTTATTTCTATAGGTTTTATGCATTAACACATAATATGCTGGTTTTTTAGAGAACATGACAAGATTTAGTGAAATCCTTTTTCAGTAAAATACTGAAGACCCCTAGTTGTCTATAATATTTTAAAGATTATACTTAGTTTTTAGATGTTCATGAATAGGCAGAAACAGAAGTCTTTACCAAAAGATAACTGAATTTGTAGGAAATTCAGTGTTGCTAATTGTATGTGACGTATAAAGAATTTTCTAGTATGCTTTTTATTATTTTATTTTATTTTTTAAAATAGTTCTTTATTGGAGTATAATTGCTTCACAATACTATGTTTCTGTTGCACAACAAAGCAAATCAACAATATGCATACACATGTCCCCATATCCCCTCCCTCTTGAGCCTCCCTCCCATCCTCCCTATCCCACATCTCTAGGTCATTGCAAAGCACCAAGCCAATCTCCCTGTGCCATGCTGCTGCTTCCTACCAGCCAACTATTTTACATATGATAGTGTATATATGTCGATGCTACTCTCACTTCACTGCAGCTTCACCCTCCCACCCCATGTCCTCAAGTCAGTTTTCTATGTCTACCTCTTTATTCCTGCCCTGCAACTAGGTTCATCAGTACCTTTTTTTTTGTTTTTTTTTTAGATTCCATATATAGGCATTAGCATACAGTATTTGTTTTTCTCTTTCTGACTTACTTCACTCTGTATGATAGACTCTAGGTCCATCCACCTCACTACAGATAACTCAATTTCATTTCTTTTTATGGCTAATATTCCACTTTGTATATGTGCCACATCTTCTTTATCCATTCATCTGTCGATGGACATTTAGGTTGGTTCCATGTCCTGGCTATTGTAAATAGTGCTGCAGTGAACATTGTGATACATGTCTCTTTTTGAGTTATGGTTTTCTCAGGGTATATGCCCAGTATTGGGATTGCTGGGTCATATGGTAGTTCTGTTTTTACTTTTTACAGGCCTCCATACTGTTTTCCATAGTGGTTGTATCAATTTACATTCCCACCAGCAGTGCAGGAGGGTTCCCTTTTCACCACACCCTTTCCAGCATTTGCTGTTTCTAGATTTTTTCATGATGGCCATTCTGACTGGCGTGAGGTGATACCTCACTGTAGTTTTGATTTGCATTTCTCTAATAATTAGTGCTATTGAGCATCTTTTCATGTGCCTCTTGGCCATCTGTATGTCTTCCTTGGTGAAATGTCTATGTAGGTCTTCCGTGCATTTTTTAACTGGATTGTTTGTTCTTTTGATATTGAGCTCCATGAGCTGTTTGTATATTTTGGAGATTAATCCTTTGTCTGTTGTTTCATTTGCAAATATCTTCTCCCATTCTGAGAGTTGTCGTTTTTGTCTTATTTATGGTTTCCTTTGCTGTACAAAAGTTTTTAAGTTTAATTAGGTCCCATTTGTTTATTTTTGTTTTCGTTACTCTAGGAGGTGGGTCAAAAAAGATTTTGCTGTGGTTTATGTCAAAGAGTGTTTTTCCTATGTTTTCCTCTAAGAGTTTTATAGTGTCTGGCCTTACATTTAGGTCTTTATCCATTTTGAGTTTATTTTTGTGTATGGTGTTAGGGAGTGTTCTAATTTCATTCTTTTATATGTAGCTGTCCAGTTTTCCCAACACCACTTATTGAAGAAGCTGTCTTTTCTCTGTTGTATGTTCTTGCTTCCTTTGTCGTAAATTAGGTGCCCATATGTACGTGGGTTTATCTCTGGGCATTCTGTCTTGTACCATTGATCTATATTTCTGTTTCTATGCCAGTACCATACTGTCTTGATTACTGTAGCTTTGTGGTATAGTTTGAAGTCGGGAAGCCTGATTCCTCCTGCTCTGTTTTTGTTTCTCAAGATTGCTTTGGCTATTTGGGGTCTTTTGTGTTTCCATATGAATTGTAAAACTTTTTGTTCTAAATCTGTGAAGAATGCCATTGGTAGTTTGATAGATTGGTAGTTTGATACAATTCAGTTGCGCTGAATCTGTGATTGCTTTGGGTAGTATAGTCATTGTCACAATATTGATTATTCCAATCCAAGAACGTGGTATATTTCTCCATCTGTTTATGTCATCTTTGATTTCTTTCATCAGTGTTTTATAGTTTTTTGAGTACAAGTCTTTCACCTCCTTAGGCAGGTTTATTCCTAGGTATTTTTTCTTTTTGTTGCAATGGTAAATCGGAGTGTTTCCTTAATGGTAAATGGGAGTGTTTCCTTAATTTCTCTTTCAGATTCTTCATCATTAGTGTATAGGAACGCCAGAGATTTCTGTGCATTAATTTTGTATCCTGAAACCTTATCAAATTCATTTCTAGTAGTTTTCTGGTGGCATCTTTAGGATTTTCTATGTATAGTATCATGTCATCGGAAAACAGTGACAGTTTTACTTCTTCTTTTCCAATTTGTATTCCTTTTATTTCTTTTTCTTCTCTGATTGCTGTGGCTAGGACTTCCAAAACTATGTTGAATAAGAGTGGCAAGAGTGGACATCCTTGTCTTGTTCCTGATCTTAGAGGAAATGCTTTCAGTTTTTCACCATTGAGTATGATGCTTGCAGTGGATTTGTCATATATGGCCTTTATTATGTTGGGGTAGGTTCCCTCTATGTCCATTTTCTGGAGAGTTTTTATCGTGAATGGGTGTTGAATTTTGTCAAAAGCTTTTTCTGCATCTATTGAGATGATCATATGGTTTTTATTCCTTAATTTCTTAATGTAGTGTATCACATTGATTGATTTGCATATATTGAAGAATCCTTGCATCCCTGGGATAAATCCCACTTGATCATGGTGTATGATCCTTTTGATGTGCTGTTGGGTTCTGTTTGCTAGTATTTTGTTGAGGATTTTTGCATCTATGTTCATCAGTGATATTGGTCTATAATTTTCTATTTTTATGATATTTTTTTTCTGATTTTGGTATCAGGGTGATGGTGGCTTTGTAGAATTAATTTGGGATGTTTCTCCCTCTGCAATTTTTTGGAAGTGTTTGAGAAGGATCGGTGTTAGCTCTTCTCTAAATGTTTGATAGAATTTGCCTGTGAAGCCATCTGTTCCTGGGCTTCTGTTTGGTGGAAGATTTTTAATTATGGTTTCAATTTCATTACTTGTGATAGGTCTGTTTATATTTTCTAATTCTTCCTGGTTCAGTCTTGGAAAATTATACCTTTCCAAGAATTTTTTCATTTCTTCGTGGTTGTCCATTTTATTGGCATTTAGTTGTTTGTACTAGTCTCTTATAATCCTTTGTATTTCTGCAGTGTCCATTGTGATTTCTCCTCTTTCATTTCTAATTTTATTGATTTGCCTCCTCTCCCCTTTTTTCTTGATGAGTCTGGCTAAAGTTTTATCAATTTTGTTTATCTCCTCAAAGAACCATCTTTTAGTTTTACTGATCTTTGCTATTGTTTTCTTCATTTCTATTTCATTTATTTCTGCTCTGATCATTATGATTTCTTTCCTTCTACTGACTCGGGGTTTTCTTTGATTTTCTTTCTCTAGTTGTTTTAAGTGTAGGGTTAGATTGTTTATTTGAGATTTTTCTTGTTTCTTGAGGTGAGATTGTATTGCTATAAACTTCCCTCTTAGAACTGCTTTCGCTGTGTCCCATAGGTTTTGGGTCATCATGTTTTCGTTGTCATTTGTTTCTAGGTATTTTTTAATTTCTTCTTTGAGTTCTTCAGTGATCTCTTGGTTATTTAGTAGCGCACTGTTTAGCCTCCATGTATTTGTGTTTTCTACACTTTTTTTCCTGTAATTGATTTCTATCTAATCTCATAGCGTTTTGGTCAGAAAAGATGCTTGATTCGATTTCAATTTTGTTAAATTTTCTGAGGCTTGATTTGTGACCCAAGATGTCATCTACACTGGAGAATGTTCCATGTGCACTTGAGAAGAAAGTGTATTCTGCCACTTTGGGTGGAATGTTCTATAAATATCAATAGATCTGTTACTGTGTCATTTAAAGTTCGTGTTTCCGTATTTATTTTCTGTTTGGATGATCTATCCATTGGTGTAAGTGGGGTGTTAAAGTCCCCTACTATTATTATGTTACTGTTGATTTCTCCTTTCATGGTTGTTAGCATTTGTCTTATGTATTGAGGTTCTCCTATGTTGGGTGCATAAGTATTTATAATTGTTATGTTTTCTTCTTGGATTGATCCCTTAATCATTGTGTACTGTCCCTCCTTATCTCTTATAACAGTCTTTATTTTAAAGCCTATTTTATCTGGTACGAATATTGCTACTCCAGGTCTCTTTTGATTTCCATTTGCATGGAATATCTTTTTCCATCCCTTCACTTGCAGTCTGTATGTGTCCCAAGGTCTGAATTTGTTCTCTTGTTGACAGCATATATACGGGTCTTGTTTTTATATCCATATAGCCAGTCTGTGTCTTTTGGTTGGGGCATTTAATCCATTTACATTCAAGGTCATTATTGACATGTATGTCCCTATTACCATTTTCTTAGTTGTTTTGTTTTTGTGGGTCTTTTTCTTCTCTTATGTTTCCTGCCTAGAGAAGTTTCTTTAGCATTTGTTGTAAAGCTGGTTTGTTGGTGCCGAATTCTCTTAGCTTTTGCTTGTCGGAAAAGCTTTTGACTTCTCCATCAAATCTGAATGAGATCCTTGCCGGGTAGAGTAATCTTGGTTGTAGGTTTTTCTCTTTCATCACTTTAAGTATATCCTGCCACTCCCTTCTGGCCTGCAGAGCTTCCACTGAAAAATCAGCTGATAACCTTATGGGGATTCCTTTGTATGTTATTTTTTGTTTTTCCCTTGCTGCTTTTAATATTTTTTCTTTAAATTTAATTTTTGTTATTTTGATTAGTATGTGTTTTGGTGTGTTTTTCCTAGGGTTTATCCTGTTTGGGACTGTCTGTACTTCCTGGACTTGCGTGAATATTTCCTTTCCCACGTTAGGGAAGTTTTCAACTATAATCTCAACAAATATTTTCTCAGACCCTTTCTTTTTCTCTTCTTCTTCTGGGACCCCTATAATTCAAATGTTGGTGCATTTAGCATTGTCCCAGAGGTCTCTGAGATTGTCTTCAATTCTTTTCATTCTTTTTTCTTTATTCTGCTCCTTGGCAGTTATTTCCACCATTTTGTCTTCCAGCTCACTTATTCGTTCTTCTGCCTCAGTTATTCTGTTATTGATTCCTTCTAGTGTATTTTTCATTTCAGTTATTGTGTTTTTCTTCTCTGTTTGTTTGTTATGTAGTTCTTCTAGATCTTTATTAAATATTTCTTGTATTTTCTCAATCCATGCTTCCATTCTATTTCTGAGATTCTGGATCATCTTTACTATCATTACTCTGAATTCTTTTTCAGGTAGGTTGCCTATTTCCTCTTCATTTATTTGGTCTTGTAGGTTTTTACCTTGCTCCTTCATCTGTGACATATTTTTTTGCCATATCATTTTTTTTTTTTTTTAATGAGCGGATTGTGTTCCTGGCTTACAGGTTGTTTGGCCTGAGGCTTCCAACACTGGGGTTTGTAGGCTATTGCATAGAGCTGGGTCTCAGTGCTGAGATGAGGAACTCTGTGGGACCTCACTCCAATGAATATTCCCTGGGATCTGAGGTTCTCTGTTAGTCCAGTGGTCCGGACTTGGAGCTCCCACTGCAGGAGCTTCAGCCCAACCCTAGGCTTGTGAACCAAGATCCCGCAAGCCGCCTGGGGCGGCAAAAAAAAACCCTAAAAAACGAAAAAAACAAACAATAACAAATTAAAAAATAAAATTAGACTAGGAAACTAACAGATATATTAGGAAGAACATAAAATAAAAATATAGATGAATTAACAACTGTAAGGTACATCAGTACCACAGTAGTAAAAAGGAGGAGGAGGAAAATGAAAACAAAAGAGGGGGGAAGCTTGGCTGTGGAGGGTGGGGCCTAAGCAAGGGCAAGGTTTGGGCAGTGGGCAGGGCCAATACTCAGGACCCACAGACTGTAAAAGGCCCTGGGGGCTGTGGGGGGTGGGGCTTAGGCTCAAGGAACAGGAGTGGCCCAGCCATGCCCCCCACCACCAGTCTCAGAGGGCGGGGTACCTCACCTGGGAGCCCAGCAGGCTTCCTGGGCTCGAGTGGGCGGGACAAACACCCTCCGCTCCTCTCCTGCTCCTCCAGTCTGGGAGGACCCCTCTCACCTGCCTCTCCTGATCTCCCCGGCCTCCCTCCTATGCCCCCAAAGACCCACATGGCCTGGAGGGGGCCTTAGAGGACAGGGGACTGGCCTGGGAGCTCAGCAGGCTCCCAGTGCCTGAGTGGGCAGGGCAGTCACCCTCTGCTTCTCTCCCACTCTTCCCAGAGAGTCCCTCCCGCCTGCCTCTCCTGATCTCCCCAGCCTCAGGGGCGCTGATCCTGTCTGGCCTCCACTTCTTTTCCCACCTCAGTCCCCCTATGACCTATCGGTTCACTTTGGGATTCCTCCTGTCTCCTTGGGCGTCAGAGTCCCCCACCAGTGGCCGGCAGGTGCCCTAGCTGTGGGGAGACACTAACTCTGCGTCTTCCTACACTGCCCTCTTGACTCCCACCTAGTATGCTTTTTAAAGCAAATAATTTTATTTACAGTGTTCTGGGCACTGCTTTATGTGGTCTATTCAGCTTAAAGAGATAAGGTAAATTATTATGAATTTTTGTTATTTGCTTTGGACACAATGACCCTTTTCTACTAATTATGACTCTTTTTTCCTCAAGCAACGGATGATTTAAAGTTAAAGATAATTATTAATTAATTTATATTATGGCAATTATGATTCCCAAGATCATCTTCCATTATCTGTACATAATATCTGTGAATGAACAGTTAGAAGTTACATTATGGAATCAAAATGTGTATGATGAATTCATATAGCCCTCGGTGTCCCCCATACAATTGCAAAAATGAGAGAGTGAAACAACTGGGTGAAGATTTCTTTCTTACCTTAAAATAGTTTCAAAATGAGAATATATTATGCAGTTACTAAGTGATGAGAGATGGTATCATTGCCTATATCATGTTATGCAGCGTCCTAATTTTATGTCTCTGTCATAAATCCTAAAAGCTGGAAAAAGCAGTAATTTGTCACTTTTTAGTTTTTCTCAATTCATAAGTTCCCTTGAAATGCTGATCCCATTTGAAATGTTTTTGCACATACCAAACAAATATTTTGCTTCACAATCAACATTTGCTTATCCCAGAGTGACCATATTTCCTTCCTGTTTTATAACTTTGCTAGCTGTGCAACTATTATTAGCACCCATTTTCATTCTAAAATACCCTGGGTTAGAAAATAAATTGTATGGTCAGTCCAGTTCATACCTGTTTGCATAACTAGTTCAGAAATTCTAGTTGATTTTAGAATTCTACTCTGTATGAAATGAATCTTATGCAATTATAATCTGAGTTGTGATCTGCAGTGGAGTTCAGGACACATACCCACAAAATATGGTACCTTGGCATATTGAGTATTTTAAACTGAAGGAGTTTGAGAAAACGGAAGAAGCAGGGAGGTCATTTTGACCTTTCTCCTACTCTTCTCCCCTGAAACATGTTAGAAAACCCTTGTATGAGAGGTGTCCTTCCTATTCCAGGAGAAATGGAGTATCCTTATGTCCAAAGACAAAAAAACCCTGAGAAAAATCCTAACAAACAGGCCTTCCTAAGTTTCCTCCAGTTTAGTACACTTGCCTCATATTCCTTGACCTATCATATTTCTCCATGAGTGTCCACTCTTCATCAAATGTAGCATAAAAATACTCAGATAAGTTTCTTGGGTCTCCATGTTCTTATGAAGTTTCCCATGTCACATAAAACTTACATTAAATACTTTTGTATGCTTTTCTTCTGTCAAATTGCCCTTGTCAGTTTAATTTTAGGACCCAGTCAGGGGCTCTAAGAAGGTTAAGGGGAACTTTTTCCTCCTTTAAATTTGTGCTTTTTCTGTCAATGTCAAGAATAAAATAAGAAATGCTGAAAATTTAAAGGGCTTTAAATTACAATTTTTTATCAGACTAGAAAATATGAATCAGAACTTATTACATTAAACATTTGTATTTTATTAATTTTGGTGAAAAAGTAGAGTTTAATGAGTTGTAAAAAATACATTTGAGGGCTTCGCTGGTGGCGCAGTGGTTGAGAGTCCACTTGCTGATGCAGGGGACACGGGTTCGTGCCCCGGTCCGGGAAGATCCCACATGCTGTGGAGCAACTGGGCCCGTGAGCCATGGCTGCTGAGCCTGTGCGTCCGGAGCCTGTGCTCCACAACGGGAGAGGCCACAACAGTGAGAGGCCTGCGTACAGAAAAAAAAAAAAAAAAAAATACATTTGAGCAATAATACATTGATACATAAGCATATGGATAGGAATCACTCACAAATGAAAGTACGTTAGCCTGGCAAATATTCCAGCAAATATTTGCTCTGAAGCAGACTGTTCAGCAATGTCATTGATACAGAATGTTAAAAGTAGAGAGAAATTAAAATATAACAATGTATTTATTATGTAAATTCTATTGTAAAGTTAACATTATGCATGTATATTTTTTAAATGGGTCAAGTACAACACCTTAATTGATCAATGGGGAAATCAGCTTATGACATTTGGATTCACCCATGACCTCATGTAAAAAAGGGATCGTTTCCTGTGCATTTTTTTTAAGGACATTGGATTGGCATCTATTATGTTCAGGGAAATGGAAGACCCTGAACTGATACTTTAAAAGATAAAGAACCTTGTAGGCACCTCTAAAGTGTGTTTTCATAAACCATGCAGATTGATGCAGTAGTACCCCCAATGTAACTTTCAGAATGAAATATGGATAATAAATAAGTAAAATGTTACTTTGAGATTTTTATTCCCAAATGGTTCATTGCTTTCATATTCGAAATTAATTCCAGTGCCCTTGTAGGTCCAATTAAGATGCTTAATTGAAAAATTCCAAGTAAGCAGACTGCCCTGGCACCCAGAGAGGATTATGCCTAGTAACGATATTTCTGAATTGGACAGAAAAATTACTCACAGATGTCAGCAGAGTAACATATATTTGATAATGGAACATTTATTCTCCAAGTGTAAAGAAAATCAAGCCTGAGAATCAGGGGTGCTATGGTAACGTACAATTTTCTTTTTTTCAGGTCTAATTTTAAACTATCCGTGCCTTCATTCTTTCCCTCATGATCCCTTAATTCTTAAGTAAAGGATAAAAATACAACTAGTGGTAGCAAATTTTAATTTATTAACACAATTTCCTAGTTACTATCTGTAACTTTTTTTGAAATGCAGGGTGAGGCAAGCCATTCTGTGACTGCCAGGTACTCCTTCCAAAGTAGAACTAGTAGAATAACCAAGGCTATATTTAACTAAGGGCACTAGAGAGAAAATTGCTTACACACATTTGATTTTAATATGCACATTAGCACCCAATTATGCCTTATGTTGAAACAAAGCATTTTTATGATGCACTTTAATTCTTTTACATAAGGGCTTTTGTTTATTGTTTTACTTGTCTTATGTTGCATGTTTTCTATACTGTGGATGAATATCACACAAAATATGGCAGAAAGTGAATTACTAGTGTGGCACTTACATTTCTCTGATATATTGTATGGAAATAATTGTGTTGTGTCTTTAACATTTCTCTATTATCAATTATATTTATATCTTATTTGTGAGTCATCCCAAAAATAGGAAGAAGAAAAAAATAATAATAGAGTATCATTAACCTTGATTTAAAAAGTTTAGAACTCTATCCATGATATTTAATAAGAAAAAGATGAATAGAATATAGGGTCCAAAGCTATTTCAGTAATATTTTTTAGATATAATTGACAGTGGTCTTTGTCAAACTATATGTTGAGAAACACAACATTCGTGTTTCCTTACAAGGAAAGAAAAGCTAAAATTGAATATAGAAGTTTTCTTTGTATTTCTATCTAAAGATGATTTCATTTTAGTATTTGTTTTTGGTGAATTGCAAATAATTGTGAATAATTATTTCCCTGCTCCCACTGCCTTGCTGTCTTTGTTAAAGCTCTCCCCTTCTGTGTTTGAAGGTCATTCTTTTTTTCATCCATTGGCATTCTAGCCCAGTACTCAGACAAACCAACTTCTCTAATTTCCATACATTAATTTTCTCTGGGAGTGGCAACAGTAGTGCTGACACTCTTCTCACTGACCCAGCAAATATTGGTAGTCCTTAGTCCCTATCCAGAAATAGTCTCTGCCACATAACCTGAATATAAAATTAGTGCCCTAACTCATGGGACAAAAGACAACGCTAAAAATGTATTTATACCAGGGCTGCCTGGTGGTCAAATCTTCCTGATTATTGCAGGTTTCCGGATTCATTTGTCTTCTGATTTAACACATTTCAACATCATATGTCTGGGTTAAACAAATACTGCTCAAGTTCAAGTATTCTATATTTGTCAAGAAGTTCAAATAAATTGAAATTAAATTGCTCTTTATTCTGTGTACCTCTAGAGGTACAAAAGCTAGAAAAACAATTATGCTTTTGAAGCCAGTTTATACAGGTCTTTTTTGCTTAATTATATGAGGAATTGAAACGTGGTCTTTTCTTTCTAGAGGTGATATTTTGTGTCTCTTTAAAATATACAACCAAGAGAAAATTGCTAAGAATGTAGCTTTGTCACAGTTCAAACACTTCCTTCTGGACAAGCCACTTTATTTGACATAGGTCTTTATCTTCTGTATACTCTGTTTGAGAGAACTGGAACTAGATGTAGCTTTGCTTCCAACAGGTGTCATGACAGAAATTTTCAAAACTAATATGTTCTTTGTTGTATATACAACTTTCAAACATTGTTTCAGTCTCTGTGTCTGCCCGTCTTGTTGAAAGTTGTACCCCTAAAGGAAAAACTTTCCTTCAGCCTCTTGACTTCTAAATTATTGGTTAGTTAATGACTGCCGTGAGGTGTTACCAAGACTCCTGAGAACAAACTTGGTGAAATAGAATATAGAAAATTATGGAAAAAAATAGAATGCTAAGAGCATGGTGTATGCCAGATAAGAATGTTTCTTCCCAAAGGGGTTGCTATAGTTTGTGGTTTAGGTGATTTTGGTCCTAGAACATATGATCGGATATAAATAGGTTGCCTCTATTTTCACTGAGAATAAACAATGCCTATTAAACATGATCTTTCTTTTGTATGAACTTGTGTCTTTAACTTCCTTATTTCAGAGACAGCAAAATGTAACACATCTTTCCATTTTGGCATAAGTTTTAGTCCATTGAAATATTTATTTGCTATCTGATAGGAGTGGGAAGATCTTCCAGATGTTACCTTATCAAGAGGACATCACTAAAGACAATTTTTGCCTCATCATTATATATTCTCAAAATTAAGACAAAATATAAGCATCTGGGTTAAAACACTACTGCTCACATTGAAAAATTCCATATCTGGCTGGCAGTGAAATTTGAATTGAATTGTTCCTTATTCAATACCACTGTGCCACAGGGTTATTGTTTTAATGGTCACACCCATGCAAAGTGTATGTGTGAATGTGTGTGTATGTGTGTGTCTGTGTGTTGTGTTTTATGAGGAAATGCAGTGTACAGGATACTTCAATTGATATGATACTGGAAATGTCTTAGTATTTAATTTTTTTCAGTATTTAATGGCTATTTATATCTAAGTTTTACATTGCAAAATAACTTTTTGTTTGAGTATAAATTAGGTGAATAATAACAAGTAAATGTCCATTTAGAGCAAATTGTCTATAACAGTTTCACTTAGACAAAGCTTTGTTTTAATTTGCTTTAAGCATCTTTTTTTAAAGATTACAAGTTAATATCAGCAAATAATTCCTGGAATTTAAATTGAATTACTATACTGAATTCAACACTTTTGTATCTGGAAAAAAAACACAGCAAAATACTAAATGGTACCCTACATAATGTACAAATCAGTTGCATGGGTATTTACTTCTTTATTTTTAGAAAGTGCTAAGTCTCTTATTCTTTGAAATTTCTTATAAAAAAGAAATGTGTATTATCTTTTATTCAAATGGTTGTAAGTAAAATAAACAGCCTGAACTTAACAACTTTAACTCCTTGTATTAACTTTGTACATACTTGAGAATTACAGGCGCAGCTATAATTCTCAAGGAAGAATAATTAGAAAAACAAGAACAACAGGTGACGATTTGGTCAGGGTACCAAAATCCTAGGTTATTAATTTATCTATCCTCTTCCATTTTACAGTTTTCCTCTTGGTATTGGATACTGTGCTCATTCCCTGTTGCTCGTTTTAATGAATACTTAACCATATGAAATATTTGTTCATTTCAACAGAATTCCCTCTGGTTTCAAAAAAGAATGCAGAAGCCATTTCAGAGCTTAATTAGGGAGATTTGGAAGCTCTATGGTAGTTCAATCAATTTTATCACAAGTAAAAGCATTTTAACTATTCCCTTTGTCTATACAATCATTTGCAACCCAGCAGAAAAATTCCATTCCTTCTACTGTAAGCTTAACCAAGCAGGACAGTCAGTTGGAGTGAGGTCACACTGGAAAACGCTTTTAAAAGGGTTTTTTAAACCATTTTAAAATCTAAGTTAAGTTTTAATGAGCACTGCAGAAGAGTTAGATCCCCAGGGGTAAATCAATTTTGAGTGTTACACTGTCTGTTCCTTTCAGCCTCTGAAGTACTACCTTAACTGACTTCTCCATGCTTATGTTGAGCCAGATATTCAGGATAAAAGAATGCAAATATACAGCCTGTGAATTTCTGCCTCACCCAGGGGTCACCAAATCCTTCAGCCATTTTATTTTTTCAAGTGGTGAAAGGGATGAAATGGGTGGAACAAAGTAGTTGGCTATTTCAGCACTAAGAGAAGTGTGAGGTATAAGGTGGGGGGTTTGGGAATCTTCGTTAGGACATGCTTAGTGACTTTACCCCCTTGGGTCTAGATCAGCTCCTGGTATAAAGAAAGTTTAAAATTCAGCCTGGGACCCACTGTGGTTTAACATGACTGACTACTGAAGGATGAAGGAAAGCTGCCTAATGAAGTTCAGACCCATGTTTACTTTTACTTTTTCCCTCATATGTGTGTTATTTTAGGGATTTTTAGATTCATAATGTTAGAGATATAGGAGTTTCCCCTAAGCAGTTGCACAATTTCTTCTTTTTCATATATTACCTCAGATAAACTGACACCATGCATCTTCCGAAAAGGACATTATGCTCCAGAGTGTACTTCTCTGGGGCTATTTACTACATTCTGCTGTCTCCCTGCAGTAAGGAAATTATACATTAAAGATTAACTGAGCATATCATTTCCTCTCTCTAGGCTGCCGTGAAGTAAGTCTACAGACTGCTGCTCAGTATTTTTGCAGCTTACCCCTATGAAAGAAAAAGTTTGAGACTAGATGAACACATGTTCTTCATTCCATCCGTGAATCAATATGTAGCCTCCTACAAATGCTAAGTAATGCACTGTATAGAGCTCTTGTTCTAGAAGATATGTTATTACTCTGTTTACCTATTATCTTTTAAAATTTTGGCTTAAAGGTCATTTTCTCGGTGAGGCCTACCTGACCATCCTATTTAAATTCACAACAGGTACCACACTCCCTCTTTATTCTCCAACCTTGCTCTATTTCTTTTCTCATGGCATTTCTTACCACCTAACACAGTATATCCTTTTTCTTATTAATAAAAATATAGTTGTAGGTACATAACTAAAATATAAATCAATATAAAGTGAACTCATGTAATACTATATTCATTTTTTTTCATAGCTGCATTTCACACTATGTCATATTTACACCAAACCTATGAGTAGCCTAATTCCCATTTCATTGAAGAGGAAATAGATTAAATAACTTGTTTCAGGTCATGTGGTTTGTAAGAAATCAGGATGGCATTTAGGCCCTTTTATATATGACTTCAATTGTTCATATTCTTTATACTTTCCACGTGACTTTGACATGTCTGAGAGAAGACCTTGAATAATATATGTACAGTAGTCCCCCCTTCTCTGAGGTTTCACTTTTTGCCATTTCAGTTACCTGCAGTCAACTGTAGTCTGAAAATATTAAATGGAAAATTGCAGAAATAAACAATTCATAAATTTAAAATTATGTGCTATTCCAAGTAGCGTGATGAAATCTTGTGCTGTCCCATCACTTCCTGCCCAGGATCCCCAGCCATCAACATCTTCTGCTCCTGATATCTAACTACTGACATCATTATGGCTAGATGATTCAAGACCACCTGAAATAGATGTAAGGAGACTAGTAGCCTAATGCTACATCACAATGCCTACATCATTTACCTAACTTCATCTCATCATGTAGGCATTTTGTCATATCATCACAAGAAGAAGGGTGAATATAGCATAATAAGATATTTTGAGAAAGAGAGATAAACCACATTTGTGTAACTTTTATTACAGTATATTGTTATAATTATTCTATTTTATTATTAGTTCTTGTTAATCTCTTATTATGCCTAATTTATAAATTAAATTTTATCATAGATACCTATGATATACCTAGGTATAGGAAAAAACATGCTATATATAGGGTTTGGTATTATCAGAGGCTTCAGGCATCTGCTGGGTGTCTTGGATCATATTCCCTGAATATAAGTGGGGACTACTGTAATCATATTAGTGTGATTAAATCTTGAGTTCTGAATGGATTCCTATTGATTAGAAACTTGCTTTTTTCTATCTGAATTTGCTTTGGATATTTTAGTTCCACTACAGTAGAGTAAATAATCCTCTCCAACTTTGGATAGCTCAGTTCTCAAAAATAGAGTCTAATCACCAGCCAAAATTCAAAGCTGAATTTAAATCTGTTGGCTCCTTAGCATTTATTTGACTTTGACTTTTATGTAATCTTTAGAATTCTGGTGCTAAGTGACACTAAGGACGACTGGCATCTTATTCTTACACTTAGGTATTTTGTAAACAGTTTGTAGCTGCTTCGTAACAAATTGCTTGCAAATGTAAGGAACATAAACAACAAAAATCATAACCAATATAATGTAGTTTTCCCTGGGTGAATTATTTTAAATATCTTTAGTGTGAGAGTGTAATTTCTTTTAGACTTTTTGATTAGGATTCATCCTCCAGTTTGGAAGCACAATAAAGAACACACACTATTTAAAATCTCACCAACAAGGGGAAAAAGATTAAAAAGTTGGACTTACTAACATGAATTTTTCAATGTATTATTACATCAGTTAGGACAGGTTAGATTATGCTGAAGTAACAACCTGAAAAATCTAAACGGTTTACAACAAAACTTATTTCTACCTTGTGCAATACATCCATCACTCATCAGTTACTGTTCTGTTCTAACCTATTTACTCTAGGATACAGGCTGATAGACCAGTCTTTATGTAGAACACTACTACTGATTGTTCCAGAGAGAGGAAAGAGAGTAGACGACTCACATGCTGGTTCTTAAAACTTTTGCTTAGAAATGACACTTCGTGGACCTAAATAAAGCACCGTGTCCATGCCTGAGTTCAACAAGGCAAGGAAGGAAACAGGAGACACACTTCACAACCTGATGGTAGTGGGGGAGGGGTGCATAATAATTTTGAAGGGAAGTGAAGGAATAATTTTAAACATTAATAATAGCTACTTAAATTATCTTTTAAAATTTGACTTAGAGTTTTAAAAAATTGTTTCTATCTCGAAGGAATATGAGAATATTTTCCCTTGGTTTTTGCTATATCTTAAACGTAGCTAAGAAAAGTCTGTGTTGTGCTACATACACACTTATATAACTTTCCAGGATTACCAGTGCTTTCCATTGATAGTCAAATCAGTCAAAAACAATACTCCCTTCTACTGGGTTGGCCAAAAAGTGCCTTCACTTTTTAATTAAAAATAAAAGACACATTTTTCATTTTCACCAAGAACTTTATTGAACAACATATCCACCCTTTTGTTCCACTACCTTCTGCCATTTTTCAGGCAACTTCTTAATTCCATCTTCCCAAAACTTTTTATCTTTTTGAGCAAAGAATTGCTTCAGGTGTCTTTTACAGTCTCCCAGGGAATTGAAATTTTTTCCATTAAGAGAATTTTGTAAAGACTGAAATAAATGGAAATCCAGAGGTGCAATGTCTGGTGAATACGGCGGATGAATCAGAACTTCCCAGACAAGCTGTAACAGTTTTTGCCTGGTCATCAAAGAAACATGTGGTCTTGCAGTATCCTGATGGAAGATTATGTGTTTTCTGTTGACTAATTCAGGACGCTTTTCATCAAGTGCTGCTTTCAGCTGGTCTAACTGGGAGCAGTACTCTTTGGAATTAATCATTTGGTTTTCCAGAAGGAGCTCATAATACAGGACTCCCTTCCAATCCCACCATATACACAACATCACCTTCTTTGGATGAAGACTGACCTTTGGTGTGATTGGTGGTGGTTCATTTTGCTTGCCCCACAATCTCTTCCATTCCACATTATTGTACAGTATCCACTTTTCACTGCCTGTCACAATCTGTTTTAAAAACGGAACATTTTCCTTACGTTTCAATAGAGAATCGCATGCAAAAATACAGTCAAGAGGGTTTTTTTGCTTAACTTCTGTGGAACCCAAACATCAAAGCGATGAACATAACCAAGCTGGTGCAAATGATTTTCAGCACTTGATTTGGCTATTTTGAGTATGTCGGCTATCTCCCACATCGTATAATGTTGATTGCTCTCAATGAATGTCTTGACGTGATTGCTGTCAACTTCAACTGGTCTACCTGACCGTGGAGCATCGTTCAGCGAGAAATCTCCAGCACAAAACTTCGCAAACCACTTTTGACATGTTTGATCAGTCACAGCACTTTCTCCAAACACTGCACAAATCTTCTTCTGCATTTCAGTTCCATTTTTACCTTTCTTGAAATAATAAAGCATAATATGCCTAAAATGTTGCTTTTTTTCTTCCATCTTCAATATTGAAATGGCTACACAAAAATTCACCAATTTTGATGTCTTTTTTTAAATGCATGCTGATATGACAGCTGTCACATACAATCTAACAAAATTGTTTTTAATGAAGTCGAAGACAACAAAGTGCTGCTAGAGCCATCTTATGGAAAAAAACAAACGAACCTTTTGGCCAACCCAATACATTTTTTGGGAGTAACTGTATTTACAATGAGAAATAGTCTGTGTTCTGAAAATTCACTTATTTGAATAGCCCCACTCTAGGCCTGCTTTCCCAGTCTTCAGTTTCACCTCACATGTTTACACATACATGTTTGTTGGCATACTTCTGTCAAAACCGAGTAATCTGTGTCAACCATGCTATCCAAACTATAGTGCATTTTACATAATGAGAACACAGCTGGCACAGTGGCTTGATTCCATATACTCTGAACATATGGTTTAAGGAAGGCCAGAGGAGCTCTGATCAGGAAACTTGATTCCAATTAGAAGAAATGTATTAGAGTCCATACTCCTGTGAAGAAAAATATTGTTTTATAAATATAGGCTTCATTAAGCACCTGTCTGCACAATTTACTGAGGTTATTCAAGTTTAAAGTAAGAATAGCAATCAGGGATTATGCTTCAGTTTGAATATCAAAATTTATTTTGACTAAGGTCAGGATTATAAAGTGAAGTGAAATATAAACCTCTTTCATGTACCTCTTACTACTGACAATCTGAAGATTGACTTCAGTGTCCCTTTAGGTTTCTGATTCACTGAGAGGCTAATATTTTTCCTCTTTGTTCAAAGAGACTTTGGGGCAGCATTTGTCCTCTTGCTGGAGATATTCAAACAGTAAAGGTTACATTCCTATTACAAATTATTGTGTACCCCAAGAATGGGCAAGGGGTAGGAGGGATAGGAATGTGCACAGTACCTTGTGGGCTTAAAGCCTTTCTTATCCCCAGCACAGAATCAGATGCCTCCTTGCATTATATCTTTTATTCCAGGCATTATTGGCTGCCTTAGGCTTTGGGTACTTTTTAGGCAAAATTTTCCCTCAGTGTTACAGCCGAGTATTATAGTTCTGTTAGCTGCTTCCAAAGACTTTCCCTTATTAGTCTTGAACTCCCAGCATCCTTAGCAGAAAGCTATTCTGAGGGGCTACTGGCCAATAACTGTGTGACCCCTTTTGAGAAGTAGCAAGCAATAATCTTGGGGGTTGTTTCTTCCCCTCCCTCATCAATTGATTACTTTAGCTTTACCATCTGGAGTTCCTCATGGGCACTACATTGCTGAACATTATTCCTTCAGGCAACGTCTCCTTAGGAAGCATTTTTTGATCTCTTCACCTTGCCTGGTGAAGTTAGATTTTGAAACACAGAATGAGATCCTTGTATTTCTTCCATAGCCCATTAGTTTAAGGTGATTTCTGATATTGGCTGCATTAGTGTAAATTGAATATGGGAGTCAATTGCTCCCTCTGTTCAGTGGCTCCCCTTAGACATATGAGATCTAGAAATATGTGGTCTTATGCACAGAACTTTGTGGGTGCTCAAGGAACAGCTCTGAGTTTCCTACAGCTTGTGAGAAGCCAACCATATGTTCTAGGGATTTTCCAGATATTCTCTATTTATCTCTCCAGATCTGTCATTCTCACCTAGTTCTGTGGCCTGAGAGGTTAATCATTTTCAACTGCGTGAATGGGTACCCTTGACCTCTGGCTTCTGATGTGGCCAAATAAGTCATTGGTAGGAGATTTGAGAGTGAAAGGAGAGTGAGGCAGGGGCATTTATTCCCACACCTCCCCCTCTACTGCCTTCCTTTACAGCAGCTGCTCTTTCAGTCCTAAAGAGTGTAATGACTTTCCACATTGCCAGCCCTGGCATGGTGCATCATCTCTTCTTGGTTTACCTTAACACTATCCAGAGTCTGTAAATAGTCCCTTACGTAAGTGCTCCTCCCTTACCCCTTTTGTTATAATATCTTTCCTTTTGTGACTTTGGCAGATACAAGGGGGTTTGTAATCATATGATTACAGTTGTGAATAACTGTATTCCCAACCAATATATTGAACTGTATTCATAACCGATTCAACCCATATGCGCCTTTACCATGTATGATGCATTCCTAAGATGTTTTCTACACTTTGTGGATGCAACTGATGCTGTTTAATTGTGTCTCATCAACTTTTATTCTACAATTCTATTCTTAGTTTCCCAAAGTAAAACATCTCCCTTACCTTACTATGTAGTCTTCCAATTTTGATAATGTATATCCCTAGATTTGGAATCCAACAGTGTGTGGACACTAATCTTCTACAACGTTGAGCGGATGTAACTCTTCATTTCCAAGAGAGCTGGGGAAAAACGACTCGAATGTGAGAAGGGTCAGCTAGTTCTCTGATTGATTTTGTAACTGAGCGAAAATTTTAATGTCTCTAGATTTTAATTATCACTTATGTGAAGTAAGGAAGCTGGGCTAAATGAGTGTTTCTTTCCATGAATACAGTTTTATTCCTTTATTAAGCCTCATCTATATGCCAGGCACAAAGAAGACTGGTTTTGGTGTGTTAAAAATCTAGAGCAACTTGATGGAGAATGGTGCTAGGAAGTGTCATTTTTACTCCTAAATTACTTTCCCTGATTCCAGCATTTCCTAACTTGGGATCCATCATCTTTTGGAAAGTCCATGGATGGTCTTTAGGCAGGTTGTATAGTCCCTTGATTGTATGTTAGAAGACTGGGTCCATGCACGTTTTTCTGGGGTGAGTGTCCATATCTAACACTAGATTCATAATGGAAAAATGACCTCCTTTCCAACAAAAAAATTAAGGACCACTGTCCTTTTCCTTTTCCTCACTCCTACTCCTTGAAGGCATGTTAAGGACATGTGTTAAAGTTCCAGGCTGCCAAAGATATAATTAATATATGACCTACTGCCTCCATAAATGCATTTATCATGTACCATGAACCATCTTCTTTTCACAGGGTTTCACATTTCTTTAAATTATTCTGATGGATTTTCAGATGAACCTTTGACTTGTAGAAATGAGAAAGAGGCTTTTTGTCTATGTGACTTTCTTTTTAACTATAAACAGCCGGCATATTTAAGGACTCTTTTAGGATAAAGAGAAGAAGCAGATTTCTCTCACAGAGAAAATCAGATTAGGAGTCTTTATTTTAAAATTAAGTATCTAAGTTCTGTTTTTCAGGTGTTTTTCCTTCCCTGAAGCACTAACTTGCCTAATGGAATTCTCATTGAAGTTTCTGTCTCTATCACACTGCTCTATCAAGCCTTTAGTTTTCTTTCATTGATTTTTTTCTCCTGTGTCTCCTTATAAAAGGTGTCAGGTCACATCTATAGGATAGTAAGTGGGGTAACACATCAGTATTTTCATACAGGATCAAATCGAGAGGAGGCAGAAAATAACTTTGCCTATGGGTGATGTTTGTATTTCCAAAATATCTCCCTCTTTCCTATATATTTCAATCTGGTTTCCATCTCCGTATTTACCCAAAACACTTCAGTTAATTTAACCAATTATTGTGTATCTGTCTCTCTACCTGCCTATCTGTCTGTCTACTTATCTATCTGTCTAATCTATCATCTACCTGTCTATCTCTATTTATCAACACTTATAAAGAATTTTGAGACAGTGTTCTAAGTACTTTATGAGAATTAACTCATACTTTTTTTTTTTTTTTTGCGGTACGCGGGCCTCTCACTGTTGTGGCCTCTCCCGTTGCGGAGCACAGGCTCCGGACGCGCAGGCTCAGCGGCCATGGCTCACGGGCCTAGCCGCTCCACGGCATGTGGGATCTTCCCGGACCGGGGCACGAACCCGCGTACCCTGCATCGGCAGGCGGACTCTCAACCACTGCACCACCAGGGAAGCCCTGATGCAAGTTTCTGACACCAATCTTTCAAGCCACCGATAACCAGGTCTTCAGTTACCTTTTCAGTCTTCCCCATCTTGCAGCAAAGCAAAACAATTTTGCTTTGTCCCCTGCACTTAGCAGAGTTCTAAGCATTTTAGAAAGTTTCCAAGCCACTTTTTTTTTTGTGCTTCCAAGTGATAATTTAACTAGCATTAACAATTTACTATTAACTAGTATTTTCTTCGCCCATGAGCTCTATATAATTCCCCAGAGCTCTGCCTATTGATCTTTTCTCCAGAGAATTCCCTTCAACCCACATTCTCTACCACTCCCACCCTCTACAACCTACACCTAACCACAACCCTCCCCCCTTCTCCCTTTCTTCACTCCCACCCCTCCCAGCACCTGCGGCAGGCTTTTCCCTCCCCACCACCCCTCACCTCAGGGTCCTCCCATTTGAACACTAAGATTACTCTGAGTTATTTGTAGTGAGGTGGATGGACCTAGAGTCTGTCATACAGAGTGAAGTAAGTCAGAAAGAGAAAGACAGATACCGTATGCTAACACATATATATGGAATCTAAGAAAAAAAAAAGGGTCATGAAGAACCTAGGGGCAAGATGGGAATAAAGACGCAGACATAGAGAATGGACTTGAGGACGCAGGGATGGAGAAGGGTAAGCTGTGACAAAGTGAGAGAGTGGCATGGACATACATACACTACCAAACGTAAAATGCATAGCTAGTGGGAAGCAGCCGCATAGCACAGGGAGATCAGCTCGGTGGTTTGTGACCGCCTAGAGGGGTGGGATAGGGAGGGTGGGAGGGAGGGAGACACAAGAGGGAAGAGATATGGGAACATATGTATATGTATAACTGATTCACTTTCTCATAAAGCGGAAACTAACACACCATTGTAAAGCAATAATACTCCAATAAAGATGTTAAACAAAAAACAAAAAACAAACAAACAAAAAAGATTACTCTGAAATCTGATCAAGTAAAATTGAAGTTAAAAAACACATAGAGCAAGATGAATCAAAGATCACTATCGGCATCCTGACCACTCCCTTCTTAGTAGGAATGCCCAAACTAGACCTGCCATTTCTATCACAATTTGGGCATGACCAACTCGTACCTCCAGCACAGTACAATGACCCCCTCAATTTGCCAGTTGGCTTATTTAAGTATTTGCCTAAGGCATTTCAATCTTGAACACTTTCCTAACACACAGATTATATCATCACACTAAGAATTCCTCCGACCAATGCACAGGAAGGCGGGCGGGTAGATGACAGGGTCACGGGGATCCATCTGCAAGCTCCGTCTACAAGGCAGCACTCTGTGTTGTGGCATCGCGTTAAAATGTTCTACAGCTTACGAGTCCTCGGGAAGCAAGGTTCGTAGCACAGAACTAGTACAACAGGAGACTGAATTTAGGAGATGCAGCATCTGAAAACCTCCACCCCAGAACAAGAGAGGTGCCTGCTGACATTCGCATGCCCAGAGATCGCTGCTCCCGGATTACACACTCAAAGCAACACATCTGCTGAAGGCCCCGGATGCATCTGCTTTGGACTTTTAAAGATTGCCCCCTCATAAGCTCATCTGAAAACCTTAAAGGATGGTCTCCTGAATGAATACAGGGCTTCCTGAGCAAGGCCTGGAAACAGGACATTGGAGAACTCCTCCTGCTAAGCCTCTGGAAATTCAATCTGTAGACATCAGTTTAGGCGGGCTCTCTCCTCCTCCAGGGTCTCCCCTCCTGCACTGCTACGACTCACACTGGCCAGGGGCTCCATTTCTCCTGGTGCCACCAGCTTGCCATGATGAACACTATAGTAACAAACCACGGTCTACGAAGCATTTTTGTAGCTTTCAGCTGGTACCATCGCTGTGGGCCCACCCAAGGGTGCACCTTCAATCCCCACCCTCTCCACCGGCAAGCAAGACCAACCTGCCCACCCAGAGTCTCCGCTGGGGACGCCTGTCCTCCTTCGGGATTACCAGCAATACCGACTCCGGCAGGGACTCCAGCAACTTTCCCGGTTTACCAGATTACCAGAAGCAACGTTTTAAGTGAAGGGGTAACCTCGAGAGAGTTAGAGGGAGGAGGAGGGGCAGAGTGAGGTCACAGAAGAGGTAAGCATGGGACCTAGGGGAAAAGTCCAAAGGGGTGCACTGCCACCTGGAAAATAAAGTGGGCGTCAATTTTGTCTGCCTACAGCTCCCGCCTGTCAGATACACGAGGCGCCATACCAGTAACCGCTCAGGGTGGCACCTGACCTCCATCACTCCCTAGACCACCCTCACACCCAGACCTGGGTTCCACCCAGCTGGGCCTGGCTGGACCCTGTCCCAGGCAGAGCCAGAATTACATACCGCCCTGGGCCAGAACTGTCAGCCCTGCGAAGCTAAGTTCAGTTTCCACAACACCAGGCCTCATCCCCAGGCGGGTTCACAACCCTCTGTCTGGAAAAAAAGGGGGCTGCTGGTATTGACAAGTTCAGGTTCTGCCCTCCCTGCCCATCTGCGTCCCTGTACCCTACTGCCTTCCTTCCTGCTCATTTTCAGGGCGTCGACTGCCCAAGTGTGTCTCCAGCAAGGGCCGCGAGACCATCAGCCTCCTCCTCCTGTCTCTCTGCATTCCTCCTTCCATACAAACCAGGGCACTGGGGGCCGCTCAGCCTACACAGGAGCGGCGCCCTCCTAGAGGTCAGGCTCCCCTTCTCCAGCAGGCAGCTGCGACAGCCAGGCCTGGGGTGTTGTCCGACCCCCGGGTTACTGCGGGTTACTGTGGGCGCTTCCGACACACCTCTTCCCAGCACAGTTCCCCCAACATATAGTCTCCCCTTCAACCTTCCTTCTCCTGGCATTCCCCCACCCCCCGAGTCCCATCTAACTCTGCCATCTCCCCCACCTGTCCCCTAAGACCCTAAACTGGCCACCTCCTCCCCCAATACTAAGCCCAGGCCCCCTGCCCTCCCCGTCGCTAACTCCCCAACTCATACTTTTTAAGAGTTACCTTATTTTATCCTCAAAACCTGTGATTCTCAAACTTTGTGTCTCAAAATCACTTTTTACTCTTAAAATTATTAAAGATTTGAGTATTGCTTATTTAGGCTTAATGTGTTGACATTTTTCATATTCTAAAATAAAATTGAGACAACCTGAAGTATTTATTTAGTAATTAGTTTAACAACAATAATAAAGCCATTGTAAAGTAACATAACTAACTTTTAATGAAAATAAAAATATTTTCCAGCACAAAAGCAATGTAGTGAAAAAAGTGACATTCTTTTATATTTTTCAAATCTTTTTAATAACTGATTTAATAAAAGGCAGCTAGACTCTCATATCTTCTTTTGCATTCAATCTGTTGTGATATGATGTTTAGGAATCATATGAAGAAATTCCAGCCTCACTGAGATATCTAGTTGGAAAAGGGAGGACTATTTTAATAACCTAAAGGTTATTTCAGTTTTGGATTCAAAATCATGTCAATAAATTTTTCATAGTCTGCTACATTTGAACACTGGAGTATTTTGAACATCAAATGGTTATTTTTACCTATGTGGAATTTTGGAACATTATGCATTAGGCATTTGGAAAATGTTGGTTCACTGAGATACATAGGTCTTGGCAATATTTACATATTTCATTATATAATATGACTTGGCAATATTTACACATTTCATTATATAATATGAAAGATAAAAATATATTGAAATTAATATTTTTACTGGTTCATCAATAACATTCTTATAGGAAATTGACTTTTTTCTTTTACCTGCAAGTGAACTGTGGAGAAGAATACAATGGTAATAATACATTTTAGTGCTACCTCCTTGGCTTTTGCAAGTCAACTCAGTCAAAAAGGCAAATAATGTCCTAACACTATTATGAAAGTAGTTTTGATCTCACAAATCTCCTCAAAGTGGCTCTGGAAACCCCACGTGTCCACAGAGCACACTTCGATAAGCACTGTTCAAAACAGCCTGTATTACAAATGAGAAAACTGAGGCAAAGAGTTTAGGTGGCTTCCTCTAGTATACCTAGCTAGTAAATGAAGGAGGTGGGATTCTAACTGGGGTAATCTGCTACCAAATCCATGCCCTTAAACTCCATTTTGATAAATCAAATAACATTTTTTTCAGTTCTCACCTTATTTTATCGGTGTGATTTGTCATCACAGTTGTTTCCTTTCTCAACTGCTTTCTTACCTCTGCTTGCATAACATCATCCTCTCCTAGTTTTCCTATACCACTTAGACAGCTCTTTTTCAGCCTTCTTTGCAGTTTCATTCTCCTGTAACCATCCATCCTCAAGCTGAAGTACCTTAAGGTTTTGTCTTTCCTCTCCTATCTTCCTCTGTTTAAACTCCCTCTAGGCAATATCCATGTGCATGCCTTCATTACCATTGATATGCAAATGACTCAGAGATTTATATCTCCAACTCTGATTTCTCTTCTGTGAAACACTTTTATTTTTAACTCATTTTACATGATTTCTTCCTTCAAACATATTCTGAACTCTATAGGACCATAAGTAGAACTAGGTACCCTCTTCCCACCCATGACTTCAGCCTAAAGAGGCTTCTTTTCTATATCCTATTTAATGAATGCTATTACCATCTATCCATATCTCATGTGGTGACTGCAGTAGTCCCCCTCTTACCCATTCTGCACAGTGGGGGCAAAGTATCATGCAAGTTCAGATCTGTTTCCTTGCTGCTAAAAATTTCAGGGCCTCTTCATTGCCTTTATGGTAAAGCCTAATACTTTAGGATCCCCTATGAATAGGATGACTATAAGTCTCCAGTCACTCGGTAACTGGTAACCCAACTATTCCTAATGTTATTAGTAGAAACCCATTTCACTTTGAAAAGTGCCTTGGTTTGCATGACGAATCTACATGGCCACCCTGTCTGTGGATGTCCTGCATGATTGGATCTCTGGTCTCATCATGTACAAAGCTCTTTCTTACTCTGGACTTCAACATAAACGGCTTTCTTCAAGTCCATGAGCTACAAGCATTTTAATCCACTTGCCTCCTATTATTTCTTCAGATTTCATCTCAGTCTTCACATTTTAGGGTAGGCTTTCAGATTCTACCTGATTCAGTCCCATAGCACCATAAACATTCTCTTCTGTAGCTCTTGTTTCACTTGTAGTGAATAGTTTTGTGATAAATTTCCATATCCCATTTTAGACTGTAAGCTCTGTGGCGGCAACCAGCATGGCCTTTTAGCTCACTGTTGTGTCCTCAGTATTTTTCAGTATTTGGACAAAGTGAGCATCCAATATAATTTTTTGAAGAAACAAACAATACCTGAGATACTAATTCACATTTTTAACTAACATCTGTGAAAAAAATTAATATTTAACTATTTTTGAACACTCTTTAAAATGCAAATATGAATAGCTTTAAACATTGTTAAGATCGCCTTTTTCTGAGTTAGTTTATCAGAGAACTTTTCCTTTTTTATAGGAAGAGTTGAGGAAATGAAACTTGAATGGGAGCAAGGAAAAGATCACTCAAGAATAGGGGAGTGGCAGGAGTTAAGAGTGTGCATACGAATGTGCGTGTGTTTGTGTGTGTAGTTTGTCGGTGGGAGGAGAGCTGTTGAGAGCTGTTAGGAGGAGATTATTTTTCTCTCTTTAACTGCTGCTTTGCAACCCTGTGGGGCAAAGCCTCAAGTGAGATGTAGATACCCCTGCAATTTTACAGTTTAACCACTGGAGTAAAATATTTTGATATAGACAAGCCAATGGACCTTTCTGTGTTTTTTTAGATTTTTCCATAGTGAGATGGTTCATTCTTGGCTCACTGGTCCCTCCAGCACCATGGCATTTGTTGCAGTTCATTGAAGGAGAGGCAGGAGAAGATGGTGCAGTTGCGTGCCTAGAGGGTCATCAGAGAGGTCACTGTAACTTTGTTTAATGAGCACATGGAGGACACAGCCTCTGCCCCCAAGTTATCAGAATTTTCCAGAAGCTGAACATTGATATAATACCCTGAGTCACAGGTAATCTGATAATGACCTCTGTTATAAATGCTTTGAAGAAAGCTTCTTTAAAGGGGTCACTCTGGGATCATGCTCAATTTGATAAATGTTCTCATGTATTTTAGCCCATTGTTTGCTAGTGGGTCGAAAAATGTAAACTCTGATTCTAATGGCAGGGACTTTATTTTTAGCTAAAATTATGAAGACACCAAATGACCTTTGATCTACTAGAGAGTAGGAGATACTTCATATTGCTTTGCTGACCTGCAAAGTGGCACATGACCCTTACGATTACATGAGTCAAAGCTCTTCCTAAGCCTCTCTGCTTCCACCTTGAAGGCAAATGATGTAATAACTACATGTCAAAACACCTGAGAATATATTGAAGGTCTACGCTACTTAGTTCATTTAGCCCCAAGGTGTGGTATGTAATCTAGCTCCTTGAAAGTACCAAACACATTTGAAATACTTTTTTGTGTTGTGCATTTTCTGTGACTTAATGGTAATTTTTGTTTAGCAGTTTGTAGAAATCTTCCCAATGGCTAGTATTCAGTCATCAAGACAATTACTAAGGGTGTAAGACTTTTATAAAAGAAATAACAAAACCTGTTCTTATGAGTCATCAAAATTTTCTTTCCTCATAATTTTCTGTAACTTTCCATTTTGTGATTATTCCCCTGTAACTTTACAGTTTTAATGCAGCCATTGGTACCAATATATAAGAAAGAAAACTTTTACCTCTGTAGTCTCCCTGTTATTAAATGTGTAGCAATGATAATTTTTTCTTTAAATCTAGATAACTAGTCAAAGAAATCAATTTTAATTAATGCAGATCTCACCATAAATTCATTATGACCTTACTGTGTGATGTAAGTAAAATGTTAAATTTTGCCTTACTTTATATTTTTGTTTTATAAACAAAGTTTTCAAGAATAAATCTATCTTCTAGAATTAAGGACTAGAAATAAATAAGATAATATATAGGTAAAAACTCAAAAACTTGATAGTTTTGAAACTTTTTGTTCAAATTTTATAATTGTTATAGTTTTCACTTAGAATATAAATTAAATGCCACCTGTGAACATTTTTGAAGTAGATGATTCATTTTGACGTTTGAATTGTATTATTATACATTGGTCCATAAATTTTAGAATAACTGTTCTATTAGTATTTCTCTGATAAATGTTTATTAAACACTAGTAATGTTGAGAGTCATAATTAAAAACTATACATCTTTACCAGCCAAGTTAATAAAATACACATTTTGACCTTATTATAGAATGTGACACACTGAATTATCACAAGTGTCTCCTCTTATCAAGTATAAAAACAACTATTGGAATAACATTGTGATTTATTTAAATTTATGTCTACCAAACAAGCATAATTTCTGGTCCATGGCCAGAACTCAGTAATGGCTTGTTGCATGGGTAAAATATCTATAAAATATACATAATCATAGGGAGGTAAACTTACAAAAGAGGGAATTGACCACTCAAGACCACAGACAGGTAACCCCAAAACAAATACATAAGCAAAGAGGGTTGCTGACATGCTGTGGAATTAGTAGAACTGATATATCGCTTCTTGCTTTCTGGTATGTGTGTACGTGGGTTTGTGGGAGAAGAGGGTACTGTCAGCCTGACAGGGCAGGAACAGTGGAGGGTGAACAAACCATAAAGGTTTAAGAAATTCAAGATGGACAATGGAGAAACATCATCCTAAAGGTTTGTTAATTCATTCAAGAAATATCTATTGAGTGCTTCCTATATGCACTATTTTAAATTGCAAAAATGTAGCAGTGGACAAAACAGAGCCCTACTCAGAGTCCACATTTTAGTTTATAAAAAAATATTTTGAGGATAAAGCGGGTTCATTTGTTAGAGAGACAATAGAAAGATGATCTTCCCATTGTAAGTACAATATTTTAAATCATCTCTGAAAAAGAGATCTCCAGAGAAGAGATTCAAGGATTTCCACCCAATTCTTTCAATACTTAGTAGATCTCCCTGGAAAGAAATTATTCCCAGTGGTTTACTTAACCCTCACACACTGCATTTTAAGCTAGTTTCCTCAGAGTCTGTGTCCATAATGGGAATGAAGGTAAAGAAAGGATAAACACTAGGATGAAGTAAAGGTCAGGAGAGGAGTTTTTTAACAGGAGAGAAGAAAAAGAGAAAAAGGAATAAGAAACTATATTTAGATTTATTTCCAGAGCAAGGGGAAATGAGAAAAGATGTTTGTGAAAAAATCATCCCTACTTGTCTAAGATCCCATGTGATTATATTTAGACCTAGATATTTCTGATAATTTTCATGGTCTCTCGTATCTCTTTATTTTACTCAATGTGGTAAACAGATATTATTTAATACATTTTTATTATTTACTTCTCTTTAAACTTCAACATATTATCATTTTCTTTACCATTTAAGGTTAGATTTCCTTGACCATCTTTTGTAATTTTTACCTGTTTTTCTTCTGATATGTAATTCCCCAAATATACCATGGTCATCTGTTTTGCAGGAAATTGTATTTCTTTCTATCTATTATTTTGTGCTTATTGGAAATAATCTTTCTCTTTTTTTAAACATCTTTACTGGAGTATAATTGCTTTACAATGTTGTGTTAGTTTCTGCTGTATAACAAAGTGAATCAGCTATATGTATACATACATCCCCATATCCCCTCCCTCTTGCATCTCCCTCCCACCTTCCCTATCCCACCCCTCTAGGTGATCACAAAGCACCGAGCTGATCACCCCCTTGCGATGCCCCTGCTTCCCACTAGCTATCTGTTTTACATTTGGCAGTGTATATATGTCGATGCTACTCTCTCACTTTGTCTCAGCTTACCCTTCCCCCTCCCCGTGTCCTCAAGTCCATTCTCTACGTCTGTGTCTTTATTCCTGTCCTGCCCTTAGGTTCATCAGGACCATTTTTTTTTTAATTCTCTATATGTGTGTTAGCATACGGTATTTGTTTTTCTCCTTCTGACTTACTTCACTCTGTATGACAGACTCTAGGTCCATCCACCTCACTACAAATAACTCAAAGAAATAATCTTTCTTTTTTAGACATTAGAAGTTGCACATTTGTATATTAGAGGAGTCCTGGGATTTCACTGGAGGGATTCTTGAAGTTATCTCTTTATGAAACTCTATCTTGACATATAATTGAAGAAAAGACGCTTGCCCATATCAAAACTTGGGCAATAATGGAGAATGTAAGAGGGGTTCATCTTCCCCAGGTGGTGCCACCTGTATACAACATATCTCTCAGTAATGTAGCTATGGTGATCACTCTAGTTTCCATATCATTCAACATCATTCAAAAAATATCATTTTCCTGTGCTACTTATAATTTTATTTATTTGATTTTCTAATTTTTCTCTTTTGTTTTAAATGCATTTTAATAAGCTACAACATTCTAAGACAGAGTATCATTCTAAGGCAATGTAAACATATGTAAAATAACCACTATGACTTTTTTATTTCTCCATGTACTCTGGGTTCAATTAAAATTTCTTGCTACTGCCTACAAACCCAGTCTTCTGTCTGCATAGTCTGGTTTTATGAGGACAAAAACATTTTTTGTAGGTAAAATTATCAATTCATTGAAAATGGTGTAACTTAATAGTCTCCAGACTGTACAAATTTAGGGACTTAGGTATTCTTAAACTCAAGTGAAGTTTACTAAACCTAAGGATTTAGTAGTTAATACAAGTTATACATTTGCACAGTCATTCCTAATGTTTATAAAGGTGTATACTTTGCATAACATTTGCATTGCTATACTTGTCAATCAGCTTTAGCTGTTCTTAGTTTGATGAGGCTAGACAGGTGGTTGGGGTATATATCGAGGCGTGAGGCTATAGGGAAAACAGTTAAATGTATTCCGTCACATAAATGTGTAGAAAGATAAAGAAGAATGCAGAGAGAGGGAGGCAAGTGTGGGTTCCTTCGTGACCATAAATTTATTGGACATCATTCTTTCACTTTAAAACTATTCAGGACCATTAGTCTGATTCTTCATTTTCTCCATAGGCTTGCACATTTTAACTAGAGTATTTTCACTAACTCTGGTCGTACTTCACCCTTTTAAAAAGTTATCTTGTTTTTTTTCTGTTTTTTTTTTTTTTTTTTTTTTTTTTTGCGGTACACGGGCCTCTCACTGTTGTGGCCTCTCCCGTTGCGGAGCACAGGCTCCGGACGCGCAGGCTCAGCGGCCACGGCTCACGGGCGCAGCCGCTCCGCGGCATGTGGGATCTTCCCGGATCGGGGCACGAACCCGTGTCCCCTGCATCGGCAGGCGGACTCTCAACCACTGCGCCACCAGGGAAGCCCCAAAAGTTATCTTCTTATGTGATTGCTCTCTTCCTTTTCTAATGATAGCACACAAGAAAATAGTTTAAACTGTAACCTCTAAAGCCACTTAATCAAATCTTACCTATAAAATGGAGTGTGTATCCTCACCACAGTACATTCTCATTGGCATTGGAAAAGTAAAATCTTAATATTTAGACTAATGGAGTTGAAAGGCTACCACCACAAAATGTGCATGATGACATTTACGCAGCCTCAATGACATGACACTTTAGAATGAGAGCTCCAAGTCTTCTGACTGTGGCCCACCTGCAAGTTATTATAGACCATAATATGTTTCTCAAGTCCTGACCATATTATTTATAGAGCTTGACCAGCCTGTCAGAGAATAATAACAGCATTTCATCCTTCTGCTGTGCTCTACATCTCAATGTTCCTTACTAACATGAATAAATTCTTATATCACTTCTGTGTGGTATTGGATAAATATTATGACATCAAGTTTTACAGATGGGGAAGTAGAAAATGAAGCACAGATGTTAAATAATTTTCTCCAATCCCAAGTCAATATGTAGCACTTTTCTACAGACCATATAAATAATATCAAGGATCAAAACTGATGTGTAGGGAAGTAGAAATGGGTGGAGGGAATCGGGGCTCATTTAAGCCAATTGAATATGGAAAAGTCACTGTGGGAGTAGTTAAGCTAAGAAGGTGATTGAAAAAAAAAAGAGGGATTAAGTCACTATGATTTATTTATAGCTTCTCTCCTAGTAACTTCCCAAAAGGACTTGAAATTGGAGAATTAGGATGTCTCTTCTCCCCTAAGGTATTTTTGCAAGAAAAAGAATGAGAGCAGACACTAGGAAGAAAATTGCATTAGATTCCTAATGAGGGATTATTGTTCAGTTGGCCTGGTTATACTCTGGTAATGAAACTGTAGATGGACTAAGGAAAGAGTTGGCTGAGAATTCATATTTATGATATCTTTAGCATTAGAACTCTCATCTTTATTTTTTTTTCTCCTCTTCATCTTTATCCACATTTGCTTATGGTTGCTCTCTCCCTGCACAAAATATATATTATATATATAATATATATTATGTATATAATGTACTTATACATATATACAATATATGTTGAATATATATGGGATGTGTTCTCTCTCTCTCTCTCTCTCTCTCTCTCTCTCTATATATATATATATAGAGAGAGAGAGAGAGAGAGACCATTATTACTATCTTAATTTTTTGATTTTCTCAGGATCTTATTAAATCGAGGTTTACTCCACATGCAGATTCCACATGATTAAATAATCATTCGGATAATTGTGTCTTTAATATCTGTCTCCCACAATAGACTCCATGAGAACAGCAACCATCTGTCAAGTTTCCACATCTACTTCTATCTCTGGTACATACCACAGGGTCTGGCATATACTAGGTGCCTAGTAAAATTTTCATGAAAGAGTGATGGGATGAATGAAGAAGGAAGCAATGAAATGCTGCATTTGAGTGGATCTTAATCAGAGCCTAGGGAAACCCTCAAGGCTGGAGCAATGACTGGTTCAGAGAGAAAACTGTGTTCTCCTGCAATTTCAAAAGCTTACTAAGTCTCTCAGAAGGATAGAGTGTAATGTGCCAGTGGACTGTATAAGACACTTGTGGAAAGTAACTTTAGAATAAGAGAGTAAAAAGGCTTAGCTTTTTTACCTGTGGAGACCCTAGGCTTCAAGTGAGTAGTATAAACGATTTGAGGGAACCACTTGAGAGCTTACTCTAAAATTAAGTTAAAGGAGTTTGTCATCATCCTGAGAACAAATTAAATAGGAGATTTCAGTTACTTATTTTTCTAGTAAACAAAGGATTAAGTGGGAATAGTCACTGCACACCAAAGAATAAAGATGCACTGAATTATGAAGACCACATTTGGTTCTATTAAAATGCTACAAATAGTTTCTTGATTACTGTGAAATATCAAGGATATTTTCTTGGTTACTTTGTTTTAGGTAGTGGAGATTCACTGGCAGTCAGGATCCCTAACCTCATGGAGGCTACATTCAATCACATAGATCCAGACATTACAAACATTACAAACATCAATTACAGTCATTTTATACCATAATAAGCATTACAAAGAAAATAACATAGTATATTAGGGATTAGGGAGTAACTAGGGTAAAGGTGGAGGTGGATGGCTTTTTTAAATTTGGTTGCCTGAGACAGTTTCTCAAAGGACATCGAATTTGAATTGAATCTAAAGGGATAAAAAAAGGAATTACACATGTTAAGAATTGGAGGAAGAACACCCTAGGGTGGATGGTGGGGTGGTGGGTGAGGGTCAGCCCCAATGCAAAGGCCCTGAAGTGGGAAAGAGGCTGGCGTAGTACGTTTGAGGAAGAGAAAGGGGGTCAATGTCATTTTGAGTATAGCTGTAGAGAATGAACTGCTGTAAAAGGAGTCTGGATACACAGGCAGGAACTTTACTTAGGCCTTGCTACTCAAAGCATGGCCCATGGAAGAACGGTGAATTTACACGATCTAATTTACTTTCATAAAGTTTAGCTCTGGGCCTTATGGGAAGAATGGAATGTATGAAGACCATAGCGGAGGGTATGAGGTTCTTGCAAGAAGTCTGGGTGACGTTATGGTGACCAGGAGTAGGAAGATGCCATTAAAGGTGGAGATGTAAAGAAATGAATATCAGTAGAACTGTGGAAGTACTTGGTGGGCTGATTGGCCAAGAAAAATGTTTAAAGTTACAGATGTCCCATAGACACTTGCCCTAAGCAATGGATAGATGGTAGTATCATCTACTAAGATGGGAAAAGACTAGAAGAGAAATGGATTAGGGAGTTATAACCACAAGTTTGAAATTGGACATCCAAAAAATATCAAGTTGGTCTTTTATTAAGTCAGGATTTCCTAATAAATAACTGTACTAGAGATATATCTTATTTAAAGGCACTGGACTGTGTGAGACTATCTAGGGGTAAAGAGAGAAGAATATGCAGGACTTAGGCACTGAAATACACTAGCATTTAAAGATTCTATAAATCTTCGTTACTCAAACTATGCTCCATGGACCTACAGCATCAGTATCATTTGGAATCTTATTAGAATTGCAGAATTGCCAGACTTATTGATTTATAATCTGAATTTCTATAAGAAGTTCTACTGTACAAGGTTGTATTATAATAAACAAAGAAGACAGAGATGGTGTAATGATTGAAACAGAGGACTTAACTTGTAACATGTGGTATCAGAAATATCAAAAGAGGGAAGTGTTTTAGGCATGAAGGAGTAGTCAAACCTATGAAATGCCCTGATAGGTCAGATAAAGTAAGGACAGAGAATTGTTCTTTGAATTTCGTCTCAACTTACTTTCTTGCAAAATCTGTTCTACATTTATCCACATTATTATTAATAATCCTCATCAGCATAAAACATACTCTGTTGACTTCCATTAAGTCCTTTTTTAATCTTACACCCACATCTCATTCTAACTCATTATTTTCCTTTTTTTTCCCAGAAAAACTTATCAAAAGAACTGATGAAATTATTATCTTTGTGTCTTCATTTCTTATTTCCTCTTCAATCAATTCCAATCTGGTTTCTGTCCTTATTGAACCAATTATGGAGGGTAGAGTTATTTTACAGCTGGACTGGGAAAGTTCAATGCTTTTCTCTAGGAATTCCTAGATATTTTAGTTAAATATGAAAAATATTTTATTTTAAAATTCTTTACTTAAATAGGTACCACTAAATAGGCCAATTTTATGTTCATTATGGGTATAACTTACATTTCCACAGACCAATCATATCTGGGATTAAATGGAGCATCTATATACAGAAGTAGCATAAAAATGAATTGAAATAATCACCTCCATGGTAAAATGGATAAAATTAGTACTGTACCAAGGGATCTGTCAAGATAAATAGAAAGAGGAAGTTGAAGATGTTGACAGCTATATCTGTCTGGGTCATGTGTTAATGGGGAATTTAGCAGAAGAAGAAAGCTGGAGTGTGTAAAGAAGTCTTCATCACTAGATGAAAAGCTGCCCTCCAAAATGAGAAGAAAGAAAGAATTCAAAAAGCTATTCTACCAGAATTCTACCATTCTATCTCCAGCTGTACAAGTGCCACATGTCTGAAAGATGCCACTAAATGCTCACTGAGAACTCTAGCGAAAGGATGTAATCTTCAAGTAACTCAAGGTGCAATGGAACAGAAAATGCACTCAGCTTTACTGACCTATTAAACATGGGCTGAGTTACGATCATAATGTGGCATTTATAGTTACGGTATAGGCGATGAATAATTCAATTAAATTTAATTATTTCCCTCAAGTTATAGAGCTAGGCACTGTTCTGGGTACCAAGATTTGTAAATCTGTGGTATCGAGTTTAATGGCAAAGAAAAGATGTGTTTATCAAAACATTACTAGAGACAGCAGCAAATGCAAATTCCCAAAGGGAAGTACAGATAAAGTATTGTGTGTGTTGGGTAGTGAGGTGGTTAGGGAAAGGAATAATCATATTGAGTTGTAGGGATGAGAAAAAATTTCATGAATAAGAAATCTGCATCTATTGTGCACCTCCAACACCAGTCACAGGACCTGCTACATAGGCATACACAAAATAGAGGTTGAGTGCTTAACTGAATGTGGTAGAAGTTTAGGAAAATTTAAGAAAGGGTCCAAATGTATAAATAGAGAGGAGGAACATGAATCAGGGCACCAAAGTAAGGAATCATAGGTGTTACTCTGGAGAATAGCAAATGATCCATTTTAACAGGAACCTATAGTGTGAAGGCACAGGGATGTCAAGCGTATGGTTCTGAACTTTGTGATGTCCTGACAAGCTCTTCCAGAGGAGCCATGTGCCCTGATGTGTACAGTGTGCTCATCCACAGAATGGGACCCTTTTCTTTTCACAAAGGCAGTCATCAGCTCTAGCCCAAACTTGTAACTTCAGACCTCTATCTTCCCAGAGATGGTGTCTTTTTCTAATTTGCATAAATGTGCCCTATAGGCTAGGGTAGTATCTGGAAAGATAAGTTAAGGCCACACACAGCAGAGGGTCCTGAATGTTTCTAGAAGGGATCTGTTCTTAATTCAGGAAGCAGTGTGCAACTAATCAAAGAGCATTTTTCAGCAGAGAAGGGGCCATGTTTGGTGCTGTAAAATCAGACCTTAGAGCGATTGGAATACAAAAAGATGGGAGTGGTAAAACCAGTTAGAGGAGCAGATCACAGAGCTTTACTTAATATAAGAAGACAGTATATTTCATGAATTAGATAACGTAGATTGTGGTAACCATGTAATGAATCAGTTTGGTGAAATATGGAAGTACATCTGCATTAGTAGACATATGAAATCAATGTCTGTGACTAATAGAAAAAACAACTTCTACATGTGTACGTGTGACATGAGCAAGACAAAAATTGTGTAAACAAATATTTATAGGACATTTTCTATGCCAGGCACTGATCAGCCTGGATGTTAGGGGTACAAAGGTGAATGAAGCATAGTTCTTGCTATGGCAAATGACGGCAATTAGTACACTAATACATATCTTCTCTTTAGGATTCTGGAATCTAATTATTTTAAGCTAAATGTTTCCATATTGATGGCAAGGTAAGAATGTCTTTTATCATACTCAGTTGTTCCTAATTATCACTGTAATTTTACCCTTCCATTTTTACATGAGAAAATCAACTCAATTCAAAATTGTATGATGGGAGTTTTCATCAGACTTGATCTAAGTAAATAAATATTAAACTTTAAATCTTAATGTATAAACATAAGAAAAATATGAATATGTTATTCCTGATTCATAGGCTGGAATGCCTTTAGTCCTTAGCCTACCACATTATTAATGGAAACACAAAATTAAAGGAGATATATATATTAAGATATGTAAGTCTCTACATTTTATGTTGTTGGTCAGGATGAGAATAGATGGTCATAATTCAAATTTGTGGGGAGGGAGGGATTGTTAGATAGCTTCCATTTGCTCCTCCTGGTTTGCTCTCTACTCCTTCTCACTCTGCTTTCAAAGCCAGTGTCCCATCCATGTGGATCACAACAGTGGGCTTTCTGGATTCCTGTAGGGTTCAGCCTATAGGAAGTGTAGTTCTTCTCCTGACTTCCTCTTTGCAGGACTACCTTGGGTTGCCTATATCCCTCACAAGTTCACTGTTCAGAAGTTCACAAGTGACCTTATCTGCTGGCCTTCACCTTATGTATTCTGGTAACCATTTCCCTGTCTTGTTCCTTTGGGCCACTAGGGCTTATAACAACTCTGCTTTTACTAGCCTGTCGTTATGCTACAGTCACTTGGGGTGTTCTAAAACTTTGTAAATAATCTCTTTATTAAACTGTCTTCAAATTATCCTGATGTGAGAATGACATTTGTTTCCTTTCGGGGACAGTAATTTAGAGAACGACAATAGGGCTGGAGGTTGTAACAATATGTGCAGTATTAAGTGGAGGGTACATCCAGATATTGCCTGGAGGGCAATATTCAGATATTAAAATTAAGAACACTCGGCTAGGCAGAGGAACAATTCCTTAGAGAACAGAAGTTAGAGATTAGAGAAAATAAGCAGATCTAAAAGTTCTAGGAAACTATCAGAAAATAAGAATTAAAATATCAGGACAAAACATGAAGTAAATCAGACATGGCATCAATGAAAAGGAGAAACATGATAGTAAAGGCAATAACTTTATTCCTCATTTTCCTGAATAACTGCAGGGACGGGGACAACATTTATGTATTCATAACTATTTGAGCTGCTGACTGGAAGCACATAGCTAAGCTAAGCTAATGGGCGTATTGAGGATACAGCAACAATTTTATTGGCAGATCAAAACAATGATTTCCTCTGTCCCTTAAGTGTAATGAGTTTTAGAGGTATATATGCTGATCTTCCCCCAGATATCTTCCAGTTCTTCTACCAAATCTGAATCCCCGCTTTTGTAATGATCTGAGGACAAGATAGGTAAGTCTTAGCAAATGAGATTCAGGAGAATTATTCAGGTGACATGGTAGGAAGAATGATAATCCCCAAAGATGTCCACACCATAATCCCCAGAACCTGTGAATATGCTACCTTACATGGCAAAGGGACTTTGTAGCTGTGATTTAAGCTTAGAATCTTGAGATCAGGAGATTACCTGGATTATCTGGTGGGCTCAATGTATTCACATGGTCTCTACGAGTAGAGAATCTTTCCTGGCTATGGTCTGAGGAAGGGATAAGACACAAAAAAGAAAGGGTCAGAGAGATGTGAGGTTTCTGGCTTTGATGATGGAGAAGGAAGACCACCAGCCAGGGAATGTGGGGTGCATCTAGAAGTTGGAAAAGGCAAGGAAACAAATTCTTCCCTAGAGTCAGCAGAAGAAAATACAGTCCTGCCGAAACCTTGACTTTAGCCGGATAAAGACCCAGATTGGACTTATGGAAACATAGGTGATAAATTTGTGTTGTTTTAAGTTTAAAAGTTTGTGAAAATTTGTTAAAATAGCAATAGAAAACTTATACCAAGATGTATTTACAGATCATGGAACTTGAAAATTTTGGATAAAGAAAAAAAATACAACAGAAAATCCCCACTGCCTTGGAATGAAGTTGATAAGGGCAAATGCCTAACAAGGAAGACCCTATCCTGATGAAAAAAAAAAGCTGTAAAAAAGGTCAATAGGTTAATGGTCAGTCTGCCAATTAACTAACTACATGAAAGGTCAATAATTTATGCATATAGAGTTTGGTATTATTTAGAAACTCAAGAATGTCCACTCTTTTGGCTTCTTTGGGATATGACAGTGATGGAGATAGAGAGATGAAGGAACTTACAGTTTACAGCTGAGCAAGGCTCACTGCTGCCACCTGAAGTTGCCCCAAATGTCCTTTCTCCTGCTCAATTCTGTGTGCTCTTCTTAACTGTTGCATAGCATACCTGTTTACATTTGTTAATTGCCATTGCTAGGGGCGAACAGACCCATTTGGTATACCATTTCCAGGAATGAAACTGAGGTTAGCATTGGCAATGATTGTGGAGATTTTGATTTTGATCACACCGTTTTAATATTTATTTTGGTTTTGATCCTATCATTTCAATATTGATTTCTCAAAAATTATCATGAATTTACTTCTACTTTTGAGAAGAAATAAAATGTTCTGACACCTTGTTTTGCCCTTTTCAGAAGGAGTGACTATAAGAATCTTGATGTGCTGTAGGGATTGGTTTTCAGACAGTGACCCATAGGTTCTCTATAGCCAATCAATTTCAGGAGAGATTATAGAGTTGGAGAATGGGATTCCTCCCTCATTTAGGGATAGAGAAAAAGAAGGTCTTTAAACTTAAAGGAAGGAAAGGATAAGATATGTTAGTAAAATAAATCCATGTATGTGATTCATTTTAACAGGCCATAACTCAAGTTAAAAAGAAGTTATGGGGGCTTCCCTGGTGGCACAGTGGTTGAGGGTCTGCCTGCCGATGCAGGGGACGCGGGTTCATGCCCCGGTCCGGGAGGATCCCACATGCCGCGGAGCAGCTGGGCCCGTGAGCTGTGGCTGCTGAGCCTGTGCGTCCGGAACCTGTGCTCCGCAACGGGAAGTTATAGGACTTCCCTGGTGATGCAGTGGTTAAGAATCTACCTGCCAATGCAGGGAACACAGGTTCGAGCCCTGGTCCGGGCAGATCCCACATGCCGCGGAGCAACTAAGCCCGTGCGCCACAACTACTGAAGTCCATGCACCTAGAGCCCGAGCTCTGCAACAAGGGAAGCCACCGCAATGAGAAGCATGTGCACCACAAAGAAGAGTAGCCGCCACTTGCCACAACTAGAGAAAGCCCATGTGCAGCAACAAAGACCCAACAGAGCCAAAAATAAATAAATAAATTTATTATAAATAAATAAAATAAAAAGAAGTCATACCAGAAAAGAAATAATTTTGAAACTTATTCTAAAGGAATTCAATATTTTTAAAAATTGATGCTTTAGATTTTATGATAAGCATGCATAAAAAAACAGAAGTCAGCTGGATAATTCAATGAGTGCAGATTTTTTTCCCACAGTCATGTTTCAATACAATTCACAGCTGTATAAATAATGCCATTCATAAACAGAACTCGGGCAAATTCAGTTCTGTTTCTATTAATGTGGAATGTGCTAAAATTTTCCACTTTTGTTTGCTTAAAGAGCATGTATGTCTTGGCACACAAGCTCTCTTGTGTTCATCTAATTGTAAAAAAAGTTAAAAACCCACCTCAAAATCCTAAGGGCACCAAGCAGTCATCCTTCCAAAGAGGTCTATATTCTGAGACATTGCTTGTATTACTGATTGTGGAACAAAATCCACTGCATAATTTCTGTGGTTGTCTAAAACTGACAAAACAGCTGGGAGATAAAAACTTACTGGTTGCTATTTCCCCGGATTTTCTTTCATCTCTGTCTGAGGAATGTGTTTTCAGAGCATACACAACACAATCCAAAGAGGGAGGCTTTTTCTGAATGAAACATGTTCTGTCTTAAGCGAGTTCTAAAGTGGTCTACATGTGAAGCTTTGGAATCTGATGATACCTACTCCATGGAGGCCTGATAGTAAGTCACGTAATACATCGATAAGTTTATGCGTTTCTTAGTTAGTAATTCCAGATGGTGTGTCTGTGCTCCGGCTGTGCACTCTGTGTAAATCATCTCACTCACAATCAACAGATATCCAGAAGCACTTTAATTGGGAACATTTATTTTTACCAGTTATTTATAACTTTCAATAGAGTCTCATTCAAGAACATGGAGCCCCTTGTTTTTCATAAAGCTGAGCTCTTTTTCTGGAGAGCAGGTTTTGGCATGGTATGTGCTGTCTGAAACAAAGTTTTTCCTGAGGTTTTTATATGTTCAATATATTTTTGGTTTAGTCTTAAGGAATGCTGCTATTGAATCTTCTGCATCTCTCAACACCACCTTCTTGCCAACTCTTATTTTGGACTAGAAAGTACTTCAAAAGAAAAGCATGTTTGCCACAGTTGAAAAATGATTGCTGTTAATGCCAGTGTCTTGGTATCAGCTCTTCAAACCACTATCATTAATCTTAATTAGAAAACTAATGCAAAGGTTTTTACCATTTGCAATTAATATGGGACCTAATTTGGATTCAGATTCCAAACTGAACTCACTTGTCTGCCTGTGTTGGAGAGACTGTTTTATACCTGCCAGTACCAATATTGTTTTAGTAACCAAGAAAAGAGCAGTGCCTTGACTGACATCAGAATAATCTGTGTCGACCATAAGCATTAATCTTATTTAGAAAGTCAAGCCGACCTTTGTCAAAGAAGAAAGATCTGGGGGGAAAAAAAAAAAGAAATTTACTTCAAGGCTCTACATAGTATCAAAAGCACCAAGTTTCATCTTTGAATTTTTCCCATGGGAGAGATGGATTTGGCCATTTGTAATGAAAGTCTTGTCCTTTACTCTTCCTTATGTTATTCCTCATTCTTTGGAGGAAACATGTGACACCTGAGCTCTTTCTTCGTGGGAGAGCTCTTCTTATAAAAAAGTATTTTGGAGAAAATATCTCTAAATTCTTAGAGACATTACCTCCAACTTCGTAAGCATTTCAAGTCACTTTCAATTCTAATTGAATTTATCTGAATTTACTAAACACAGAAATACCTTTAAGGAGAAATTGGCCTAGACGATTTATTGTATTAAAACCACCATTTATCTCACCTTCAAAGTGAACCTCTTAATATTGGTGGTCTATTTTTTTCTAAAGGTCTGTGAGTGAGGTTGTGAGTTTCAGGATTTCTCAGGAGTGTAGCGGCTGGTTGGAAACTGAGATAATGGTGCTTGAAATTTAAATGCAAATTGTCTGATATTCAGAAGATTTTATTTTCAAAAATTTTACCAACTGCTGTAGTAAACTGATACTTGTATCCATGTAAACAAACATATATATGCTGGTATTTATATGTGTATAAATTCAGCTTATCAAAACATGTGTGTGTATATACATGTCACTTATGTTTTACACATTTTTCAAATATGAAAAAAGAAGGATAAGAAAAGGCATACAGTAGCAGTCAAATCAGAATAACGTTCCTAGCATCTAATTTTTAGTAAATTGATTATTAATCTGCCTTTCAGTTTTAAAACACCCAAATGAACAAAGCTAAGGATCAATATTTGAGTATTTTATCTAATTTTATTTGGCCGAGAATGAGAAGTCTGACTGCTAAACATTCTCCTAAAAAGGCTTAAAACTTTCTGATGCTGGTCTCATATTGTCTCTGTTTAATCCAACTTTTTGCATATTGATCCTAGTAAATAAAGAATACGAAGCATTAACATGACTGAAGCTGATTATTGCATATATGGGTATCTATCATAGTAATTTATGTATGTTTTACCCATATTTGAAAATATCCATAAAAAAAATTAAAAAATAAAATATTAACACGGTCAATAGATATTGATTGACAGAAGAATAAAATTAAATAGAAACTCAAACATGCCATCTGACTCTATTGACTTCAAAATATAGCCCAAATATATACCTCAAACATAAACCTTTCCTTGAAACACACTCTTCTTGCCACTTGCTTGGACCCAGAAGCTGCTCCGACCAAACAGAGCTGAATTTCATCCACTACTAAACACCTTGGAAATAGCATTAAGGAAGATTGACAACTGTCAAGAATTTTTTGCTCTTTCAAAGGTTATTCACTTTTGCCTTGTCAGTTTCATCATGGAAATGGTATTTCTCACAGAGTTTTATATAATATGGTTTTCGGTGTGTATACAAGTGACTTTTCAATGTTAGACATTCCCCATCAGAATTCTATTAAATAGTGCTATTCTGACTCTGAAAGATGTTGGATGAATTAACATGGGAATCATTTATGTAGACAATATTCATTATTCTTATTTAGAAAGTCATATTTTCTGATGGCCATGAAAGGATTTTATTTTGTTTCTGAATTCTCAGTTGGCAACTAAATCAAAAACCCATTTCCAATAACTGCCACTACATAGCTCATATATTCCTATGCTTCATTTTCTTCAGCTATCCTATAAAGTGTAAATGTGTTAAAGTTGCAGAGTAATCTTCTCTTGCAAAGGGCATCAGTAGACGCCTAGTTTGTATTTTCTTATCACTCAGTTTCTCACTACATACAGCTTTGTCTTTATCTTCTAATCTCTAGTTATAAACGCCTTCATTATAATCTGAGGGAAATTGTGCTACTAAACGTGATGAATTGGGAAATGTCTTTAAAATCTGTAGTCTAGTAAATAATTCCAGCAACAGGAAAATACTTTGTAATAAATATGAAAGTACTTTAACTGTGGAGTATACTACCTTCTGCTTTCAGAGTTTTTTAGGCTTATGATCTGTAAGTTTTTAAAATAACAAAAGGAACGTATGAGAAGGAATTCTGGCAATCCCAGAAGTAGTCCCTGTTCTGCATATAGTACCATCTGTAGAAAGACACCAATGCCAAATTGCCAGTTGTAGCAAGTTGTACATTTTTCTTATTTCTTGGGGTCCTTTTCAAATCAATACTGTTTTTTCTTTGTCAGAATAGTGAAGATATCCAATGGATTAAAATATAGAATGAAGTTGAAATAGTATTACATTTTGAAAATGTAAACTAATTAGTACAATATTTCATGAAGAACACAGTAAATTGGTTCATAAGCTTAATCACTCTTTTCATTTAAGGTCTTTCAACATACAGTGACTGTGGACCAAGATGCAAATGAGCTGCAAAGTTTCATACTGAGCAAAGTATAGTGACATTCATTTTGACATCTGTCCATCAGCTTATTTATTCTGCCTGATGTAGTGTTATGATTTGTGTGTTTCAGAATTTTAGGTAAAAACCCAGGTAATCTAGAAAATATACATTTTAAATTAAATTAATTAAAAATTAATTTTGGGTTAAAGGTAAAATGCCTATAACAGTCCTAAGCAAACAATTTTTATATTTGATAATATTCGTTTGAAAAAAATTGTTATTTATTTGGGGAAAATATTTTCTTATAAAGTCTAAATATTCATACTGACCTCTGGGGAAAATGTAAGAAACAACATGAAGAAGAATAGAATAATTATTTCCATATTATTTTCCTATAACTATATGTCTAGAAATAGCAGCTTTGGAGCAAGTGGGACCAAAATCTAAAACTGTCAAATAAGAGCATTGTATTAAGCCAAAGTAATGCATATATAACGTGTTTTAAGTTAGAATAATACTCAGCATCTTTTGGAGTTTTCAATCTCGGGAGATAGATGTGTTCAGTCTTGCAATATTTTCATTGTATGCTTTTTCCAGACACCACTAGAGGCCACACAACTCCAAAAATAAATGAGTGATTACATGGATTACTAATCAAAGCATAAAAGAAAATAGAAAGTTAAGTGGAAGGATTACCACTATCTGCATGGCAAGATTTTAAATTCAGAGATGTTTCCTGGAAGAGTTTAGATGGCCCGGCCCTTGTGAAGCACTTTTTATTTCCTTCTCTAACTGCAACATATTCTAATGTTGCACACTCCTTACACACACCCACGTACACAGAATATATATATGTAAGTGCCCACAGCACACAGGATCTTGAAAGAAATATACTTCTGATCCTTCTGAATCTATTAGGAAATTGAATTTAAAAATGTACTGTATTATAGATTGCTAAAAATTTGCTTGCTTTCTTTTTATATTGTATTTATTTTTAAATTAGGATAAAGAGAGACTTTAAATACAGTTACAGTTTACATTTGTAACAAAAATATGACCATTCTCTGTGTCAAACTTTATGTTATGCCACAAACATATTTTATAATAATTAGGTAAAGACCCACGGAGATGAGCTGCCTTCTTTCTCCAAGAACACATACCTCCTCCCAGATGATCTGAGAATAGTGTGAGGATAATGTTTCATTGCCAGTAAACAGACCAGTCTTCTGGATCTCTTCTTACGTCCTAAGTAAAATTAGATGTAGCATTTTCAGCCTGGTTTCTAAATGTTTTGTCTGCCAGCCGGCAGCTTGTCACCTTGAGCAGACTTGACCAATTAGTTCACTTCTCTGGTTCCTGGCTAGACTTGAATCATAGGAAGCTTTCATGGCATCTCAGCAGAAGCTTAAATTGTGACCTTTATGGTGAATAAGTAGTGTCTAGGCTCTGGGAATTTATTTTGTGAAAAACCAGTAGCACCTGGGCTGATTTTTATAGAAGACATAATAATGTTACAAAGTTTTTCTCTGAGAGCCTCTCATTCTGGGCATCTCTGTTTTCCTGATGAGTAAACATAATTTCCCTTCTTTTTCAGCTAGAGAAAGAGTAGTTAGGAAAGCTTAAATGACATCATGATAGCAAAACAATACCTAAGGCAAAGGGTCCCCAGATTTTTAAACTACAACTGTTCACATTGACAATTACTAGATGATGGTATTTCAAAATTCATAGATCAGATTCCTACAGGGCTTCTCTCATGTCCAGAAGGATGTGAAGACTGCTCCGAGCATATAAAGGCATGAAAGGCCCAGTTCTTCCTTCCAAGAAAATAACAATATAAACTTAAAAGTATATCTTTAATAACAACCTAAGTACATGCTATTTTCTGAGATACATCTGAAGTAGTTAGAATAAAAAACTATTCAGAGATATAGAGTTATCACAAGCAAAATAGGAAATCAGAGTGGCAATACTATTCTTGAAGAAGAATTCAAAGCAGAAAGTGTTACCAAAAAATGTTTATATCAGTGAAAGTGACTACAATATTTGGTAAAGCTCAAAAAAAATTTTCCCTCTAAACAAGATAGCTTTGTGACACATAAGGATGTTACGAATACAATGAAATATAGACAAAGACTATTGATAAGATTCTTTGAAACAACGTTATCAATGTTTGAAAATTAAATGAGTTAAAATTAAAGAAGGATATTGACTACTTGAGTAATATAAGTAATCTTGAGCTATGTGTTAGATTGGCCAAAAAGTTCATTCGGGCTTTTCCGTAAGAGGTTACAGAAAAACCCGACCAAACATTTTGGCCAACCCATAGCTATCCTTGATATAGATATGTTATATGTATTATAATATATGTTATATATAATTTGTCTTTGATATATGACTCCTTCTCATACCTAGTATATCTAATTATATGTTGTGTTATATTTACATATTATATATTATGTAAAATTATGCATTATATATTACAGGTATCTATATAGATATGTAGTTTAAAGAAAAAAGTCTACTTATCATCAAAAATGGCATAGATAAAAGATCAATAAATTCCAAAATTCAGATACATGTTTTTGCTTTAAACACATTAAAAATGACTGTAAACTAATAAAAACTTTAAATAATGATAACCTTTAGCACTCATAAAAATTATCATGCAGAGTAACTCTTACATGAAGACAGAATTGAAGAGATATTTAATGTTCATGTGTAGGAGTACTTTATACTTTAAATGTGTCAATACTACCTAAATCTAGTTTCAGTGTTGCCCAAAAAGCTTCTTAAATGAATAAACTGTTTCTAAAATTTATATAGAACTACAAAGGGCCAAGAATAGCCAAACCTTACCAGTAAAAGAAAATAAAAAAGGGAAGCATATTGCAAAGCTTAGTATTAAATGAAAATATTACAACTGTGTGTGGATGATTCAGGGATAAGTAATTGTCAATAGAAGAGAGTGGCGGGTTATTAAAAAGACACCGACTTATGAGAAATTTTGCTTTATGACAGATGTGGTATCGCAGGGTTTTGAGCAAAGGAGTGACTATTACAGTCTTGGAAAATGTAGATTTCCTGAACAAAAAACCGTGAAACAATCACAAGTCAAAGACTGTCAAATTTTACTGTATACAAATTAAGAACTTTAGCTTGTGAAAATGTTTTAGAGAAAGTGAAAAGACAGAACACAAACTGGCATTAGATATTTGCAATATTTGTAAACAACAAAATATTAATTTTCAAACATATAACCCTTACAGAACAATCAATAAACAAGTAAACAGAATTGAAAAAGTATTCACACATGAACACGTGTTTTGCAAGAAAAGTAATACAAATGACTGAAAAAGGTGTGAAGATGTGCTGAACTTCATTAATAATCACAAAGGTACAAATCAAGATAACTATGAGATACTATTTTAGACCCATTCATTAGGCAGAAGTTAAGTCTGACCATACTGAGTTTTACAGGTGATGTGCATCACTGGGGTCAATTATGCTGTCAGGAGAATAAATTGGATAATAAGTATGGAAAACAATTTGAAATTTTCTTGTAAAGATGAACTTTTGTTTCCCCTATAATCCAATAGTTTAACTCCTAAGTATTTATCCAAGAGAAACTTTTCAAAAGTACATCAGAGGGCTTCCCTGGTGGTGCAGTGGTTGAGAGTCCGCCTGCCGATGCAGGGGATACGGGTTCGTGCTGCGGCTGGGCCCGTGAGCCATGGATGCTGGGCCTGTGCTCCGCAGCGGGAGAGGCCACAACAGTGAGAGACCCGAGTACCGCAAAAAAAAAAAAAAAAAAGTACATCAGAAAGCATGTACAATTAAGGTTCAGAAAATCATTTTTTGTAATAGAGAAAAAAACCCTGAAACATCATAAATCCTTTAAATGAGATAAATAGATAAATAAATTTTATTGTAATCACATAATGGAATATTATGCATCAGGAAAAATAAATGAATTATATCTCTGTGAATAACATAGATGACTTCATTATGATAGTATTGAGTGGAAAGACCACATGCAGTATGATGACCTTTATATAAAATTCAAAAAAAGGAAATGTAAATTGATACCTTTAATATACAAAAAGGCTTTCCAGTAACAGTGGATGTGAAAAGATCATTAACGTAAGAAATACGACTAGAAAATAAAAATGAAAAATAAGTGCATAGTCGAGCAAAGGTGTAGTCAGATAAACACTGTATTCACTTTTGATGGAAGGATAAATGAACAAAATCTCCCTGAAAATCAATTTATTAATATCTAAAGAAACTTAAAAATGTTGTTCTTTAAAGTAGTAATTCTTACAAATCAGTTCCTAGAAATAATCAGTGATAGAGTTTTATAGATAAAGATACCCATCGCAATATGATTGACATAGTAAAATTAGAAATAAATGAAATATAAACTATTATAATTCAATAAATTATAGTGTATACATTAAATGGATGTTAGGAAATCATTAAAATTATGTTTTCAACTTTTTAAAATAATCATTTAATTATTTTATACAAAATAATGTCTAAAATTATTTTAAGAATCAAGCAGAAGAATCAAGAAAAATAACAAAAGTATATCTCCATCCACAAATAATACCTTGGGAAAATATCATTCCTAGTCTGTGTTTCTCTCCCTTGAAATATATATATAGATTCACACACATACATATATGTGTATATATGTAATATTTATATAAAATAAGTGAGTATTTATTATATATTTTGTGTATGTATATGTTACACAGAGATTCCTTGAGTTTATTAATTTTCAGGAATATCTATTGCCATTGCATATAGACAATAACAAAAAATGACTGTTATAATATTCTTGTCTCACAATATATTCCCCTCTGATCTATAGACAGTTTGTTCATTGGTGTCTAAAATTTGTTATGGAAAAATTTGGTGCCAATATGTTTAGGTCCACCTTTAACCCCCATTGGTGACTTATTTGCTACAAGAATCCTGAAGAATTCTTTATTTATCAAGTTCGATGATATAATCACAATATGTTTCAATAATACGTCTCATTCTATGCCAGATCTTTTAAAAATGCAGTGTGCCATTTTAATCTTCATATATACTACTTCTATTACAGTGTTTGTTTCATATGTTGGATTATCTACTTCTTTCCCAGTGGAAGCCTCTTTTATATCAATACTATGATTTTTAAGCATGGCTAGTCTATTTCACAATGTTTTAAATTTATTTTGGTCCCCTTAACTATAATATTTCTGGATTTTCTTGATTGTGAGGCACTCTCAAAGAGTTGTGTTTTCATTTTTTGTGTACTTTTTTTTTTGCACTGGGTTCCCCTTTAGATTGGACACTTTGATATTTAAAAAAATGTGATGTACATTTCTTTTATCTATTTCTGTGGTATGCTTGCTTACTTGCCATGTATTTTCTTTTCATCTTGCTCTGCCAAAAACCTTTATTTGTTGTTTTGTCACGTGAATTAATTCTCCTTGACTCTATGACTACTATATCTGAAACCTATCTTCCTTCCCCTCTCCAAGTATAGTTTGTGACTTGAGATATGACACTTTGGTCCAGTTTGGAGAAAGGGCTTTGCTGGAATTATAGATAGCCTTTGTTGGATACCCTGGCATATCTTAGTTAGTTTATGTGAAATGGTATGAAGCAGGGTTCCCACTACTTAGCTAGAGGGAATATCATGATCCCTTGGCAGAAGATTTGGGTACCTCAAATCATTCCCTCCTGTTCATGATGCAGCACTTGAAAATGGTGAGGGGGCTTTATTCTGTAGGGTTCGAACCTGTTTTTTCTAGACAGCCTGCTTGTCATGTTTATCCATTTGTCTTCCAATTGGTGGGTATTAGTGAGTTTTGGAGATTTTCTTGATTTACATTCTTTCTCAAAATGACTAACAGGTGTTATAACCCAAATATTGCTGTAGCAGAATTCTTTCCTTGGTCAAGATTTTTTAAAGATTATGGTATGAAATTTTACTTGTAACATGGTTTGCTTGTAGCTGTTGAGGATTCTGTTTGGTTATTTGTTTTTTTTCTTTTTATCTGGTATTGAGGGATCTAGATTTCATAGTCCTGCTTTATTATCTAGAATTCTTTTGAAATGATATATTTCTGCAAAAAGATAGACAACCATATAAACAGTAAAATTCCCATTTTATAAAACCAACAAATGCTTAGAAAATAATTGTAAAATAATGAGTACTTTTTTGTTAGGGCTGTAAGAGTTACTTTATTCTTAGTTTTATAATTTTCTCTGTTTTACGGATTTATTCTTCTGAATATTTGCTACTTTGATTGTCCAAGAAAAGAAAATGCTTTGTTTTGGAACTACACAAAAAATCCTCAATCATATAAATAAAATATAATTATTTGCATTTTCCAAGATTCAATTATGTTTTTTTTAACATCTTTAATGGAGTATAATTGCTTTACAATGGTGTGTTAGTTTCTGCTGTATAACAAAGTGAATCAGCTATACATATACATATATCCCCATATCTCCTCCCTCTCGCGTCCCCCTCCCACCCTCCCTATCCCCTCTAGTTGGACACAAATCACCGAGCTCTTCTCCCTATGCTATGCGGCTGCTTCCCACTAGCTATCTATTTTATATTTGGTAGTGAATATATGTCCATCTCACTCTCTCACTTCGTCCCAGCTTCCCCTTCCCCTTCCCCGTGTCCTCAAGTTCATTCTCTATATCTGCATCTTTATTCCTGTCCTGCCCTAGATTCTTCAGAACCATTTCTTTTTTTTTTTTTAGATTCCATATATATGTGTTAGCATATGGTATTTGTTTTTCTCTTTCTGACTTACTTCACTCTCTATGACAGTCTCTAGGTCCACCCACCTCACTACAAGTAACTCAGTTTCATTTCTTTTTATGGCTGAGTAATATTCCATTGTATATATGTGCCACATCTTCTTTATCCATTCATCTGTTGATGGACACTTAGGTTGCTTCCATGTCCTGGCTATTGTAAATAGAGCTGCATGAACATTGTGGTACATGACTCTTTTTGAATGATGGTTTTCTCAGGATGTATGCCCAGTAGTGGGATTGGTGGGTCGTACTGTAGTTCTATTTTTAGTTTTTTAAGGAACCTCCATACTGTTCTCCATAGTGGCTATATCAATTCACATTCCCACCAACAGTGCAAGGGGTTCATTTTTCTCTACACCGTTTGCAGCATTTATTGTTTGTAGATTTTTAATGGTGGCCATTCTGACCAGTGTGAGGTGATAACCTCATTGTAGTTTTGATTTGCATTTCTCTAATGATTAGTGATGTTGAGGAACCTTTCATGTGTTTGTGGGCAATCTGTATATCTTCTTTGGAGAAATGTTTATTTAGGTCTTCTGCCCATTTTTGGATTGGGTTGTTTGTTTTTTTGATATTGAGCTGCATGAGCTGCTTGTATATTTTGGAGATTAATCTTTTGTCAGTTGCTTCGTTTGCAAATATTTTCTCCCATTCTGAGGGTTGTCTTTTCGTCTTGTTTATGGTTTCCTTTGCTGTGCAAAAGCTTTTAAGTTTCATTAGGTCCCATTTGTTTATTATTGTTTTTATTTCCATTTCTCTAGGAGGTGGGTCAAAAAGGATCTTGCTGTGACTTATGTCATAGAGTGTTCTGCCTGTGTTTTCCTCTAAGAGTTTTATAGTGTCTGGCCTTACATTTACGTCTTTAATCCATTTGAGTTTATTTTTGTGTATGGTTTTAGGGAGTGTTCTAATTTCATTCTTTTTTATTTATTTATTTATTTTTTTTGTGGTATGTGGGCCTCTCACCACTGTAGCCTCTCCTGTTGCAGAGCACAGGCTCTGGACATGCAGGCCCAGCGGCCATGGCCCACGGGCCCAGCCACTCCGTGGCATGTGGGATCCTCCCGGACCAGGGCACGAACCTGTGTCCCCTGCATCGGCAGGCGGACTCCCAACCACTGCACCACGGGGGAAGCCCTAATTTCATTCTTTTACATGTAGCTGTCCAGTTTTCCCAGCACCATTTATTGAAGAGGCTGTCTTTTCTCCACTGTATATTCTTGCCTCCTTTGTCAAAGATAAGGTGACCATATGTGCGTGGGTTTATCTCTGGGCTTTCTATCCTGTTCCATTGATCTATATTTCTGTTTTTGTGCCAGTACCATACTGTCTTGATTACTATAGCTTTGTAGTATAGTCTGAAGTCAGAGAGCCTGATTCCTCCAGCTCTGTTTTTCTTTCTCAAGATTGCTTTGGCTATTTGGGGTCTTTTGTGTTTTCATACAAATTGTGAAATTTTTTGTTCTACTTCTGTGAAAAATGCCATTGGTAGTTTGGTAAGGATTGCACTGAATCTGTAGATTGCTTTGGGTACTATAGCCATTTTCACAATGTTGATTCTTCCAGTGCAAGAACATGGTATATCTCTCCCTCTGTTTGTATCATCTTTAATTTCTTTCTCAGTGTCTTATAGTTTTCTGCATACAGGTCTTTTTTCTCCTTAGGTAGGTTTACTCTTAGGTATTTTATTCTTTTTGTTACAGTGGTAAATGGGAGTGTTTCCATAATTTCTCTTTCTGATTTTTCATCATTAGTGTATAGGAATGCCAGAGATTTCTGTGCATTAATTTTGTATCCTGCTACTTTACCAATTCATTGATTAGCTCTAGTAGTTTTCTGGTAGCATCTTTAGGTTTCTCTATGTATAGTATCATGTTATCTGCAAACAGTGACAGCTTTACTACTTCTTTTCTGATTTGGATTCATTTTATTTCTTTTTCTTCTCTGATTGCTGTGGATAAAACGTCCAAAACTATGTTTAATAATAGTGGTGAGAGTGGGCAAACTTGTATTGTTCCTGATCTTAGTTGAAATGGTTTCCGTTTTTCACCATTGAGAACGATGTTGGCTGTGGGTTTGTTCATATATTTGTTTATTATGTTGAAGTAAGCTCCCTCTATGCCTACTTTCTGGAGGTTTTTTTTCATAAATGTGTGTTGAATTTTGTTGAAAAATCCTTCTGCATCTATTGAGATTATCATATGATTTTTCTCCTTCAATTTGTTACTATGGTTTATCACATTGATTGATTTGCATTTATTGAAGAATCCTTGCATTCCTAGGATAAACCCTACTTGATCATGGTGTATGATCCTTTTAATGAAGTGTTGGATTCTGTTTGCTAGTATTTTGTTGAGGATTTTTGCATCTATGTTCATCGGTGATATTGGCCTGTAGTTTTCTTTTTTTGTGACATCTTCATCTTGTTTTGGTATTAAGGTGATGGTGGCCTCGTAGAATGAGTTTGGGAGTGTTCCTCCCTCTGCTATATTTTGGAAGAGTTTGAGAAGGATAGGTGTTAGCTCTTCTCTAAATGTTTGATAGAATTCGCCTGGGAAGCCATCTGGTCCCGGGCTTTTGTTTGTTGGAAGATTTTTAATCACAGTCTCAATTTCAGTGCTGTGATTGGTCTGTTTATATTTTCTATTTCTTCCTGGTTCAGTCTCGGAAGGTTGTGCTTTTCTAAGAATTTGTCCATTTCTTCCCGGTTGTCCATTTTACTGGCATATCGGTGCTTGTAGTAATCTCTCCTGATCCTTTGTATTTCTGCAGTATCAGTTGTTACTTTTCCTTTTTCATTTATAATTTTATTGATTTGAGTCTTCTCCCTTTTTTTCTTGATGAGTCTGGCTAATGGTTTATCAATTTTGTTTATCTTCTCAAAGAACCAGCTTTTAGTTTTATTGATCTTTGCTGTTGTTTCCTTCATTGCTTTTTCATTTATTTCGGATCTGATATTTATGATTTTTTTCCATCTGCAACTTTGGGGTTTTTTAATTCTTCTTTCTCTAATTGCTTTAAGTGTAAGGTTAGGTTGTTTTTTTGAGATTTTTCTTGTATCTTGAGGTAGGATTGTGTTGCTATGAAGTTCCGTCTTAGAACTGCTTTTGCTGCATCACATAGATTTCCCTTTGTCGTGTTTTCATCGTCATTTTTTTCTAGGTATTTTTTGATTTCCTCTTTGATTTCTTCAGTGATCTCTTGGTTATTTAGTAGTGTATTGTTTAGCCTCCATGTGTTTGTATTTTTAACAGATTTTTTTCCTGCATTTGATGTCTAGTCTCATAGCGCTGTGGTCAGAAAGGATACTTGATACAATTTCAATTTTCTTAAATTTACCATGGCTGATCTGTGACCCAAGATATGATGTTTTTGGATGGAATGTCTTAAAATACCAATTAAGTCCATCTTGTTTAATGTGTCATTTAAAACTTGTGTTTCCTTATTTATTTTCATTTTGGATTATTTGTCCATTGGTGAAAGTGGGGTGTTAAAGTCCCCTACTGTTATTGTGTTCCTGTCAATTTCCCCTTTTATGGCTGTTAGCATTTGCCTTATGTATTGAGGTGCTCCTGTTTTGGGTGCATAAATATTTACAATTGTTGTATCTTCTTCTTGGATTGACCCCTTGTTCATTATGTAGTGTCCTTCTTTGTCTCTTGTTATGGTCTTTATTTTAAAGTCTATTTTGTCTGATATGAGAATTGCTACTCCAGCTTTCTTTTGATTTCCATTTGCATGGAATATCTTTTTCCATCCCCTCACTTTCAGTCTGTTTGTGTTCCTCAGTCTGAAATGACTCTCTTGTAGACAGTGTATATACAGGTCTTGTTTTTGTATCCATTCAGCCAGTCTATGTCTTTTGGTTGGAGCATTTAATCCATTTACATTTAAGGTAATTATCAATATGTATGATTCTATTCCCATTTTCTTAATTGTTTTGGGTTTGTTATTGTAGGTCTTTTCTTTCTCTTGTGCTTCCTGTTTAGGGAAGTTCCTTTAGCATTTGTTGTAAAGCTGGTTTGGTGGTGCTGAAATCTCTTAGCTTTTGCTTGTCTGTAAAGGTTTTAATTTTTCTGTTGAATCTGAATGAGATCCTTGCTGGGTAGAGTACTCTTGGTTGTAAGTTTTTCCCTTCCATCACTTTAAATATGTCCTGCCACACCCTTCTGGCTTGCAGAGCTTCTGCTGAGAAATCAGCTGTTAACTTTATGGGGATTCCCTTGTATGTTACTTGTTGCTTTTCTTTTGCTGCTTTTAATTTTTTTTCTTTGTATTTAATTTTTGATAGTTTGATTAATATGTGTCTTGGTGTGTTTCTCCTTGGATTTTTCCTGTATGGGACTCTCTGTGCTTCCTGGACTTGACTGACTATTTCCTTTCCCATTTTAGGGAAGTTTTCAACTATAATCTCTTCAAAAATTTTCTCAGTTCCTTTCTTTTTCTCTTCTTCCTCTGGGACCCCTATAATTTTAATGTTGGTGCATGTAATGTTGTCGCAGAGGTCTCTGAGAGTGTCCTCAATTCTTTTCACTCTTTGTTCTTTATTCTGCTCTGCAGTAGTTATTTCCACTATTTTATCTTCCAGGTCAGTTATCTGTTCTTCTGCCTCAGTTATTCTGCTATTGATTCCTTCTAGAGAATTTTTAATTTCATTTATTGTGTTGCTCATCATTTCTTGTTTGCTCTTTAGTTCTTCTAGATCCTTGTTAAACATTTATTGTATTTTCTCCATTCTGTTTCCACGATTTTGGATATATTTACTACCATTACTCTGAATTCTTTTTCAGGTAGCCTGCCTATTTCCTCCTCATTTGTTTGGTCTGGTGGGTTTTTACTTTCATCCTTCATCTGCTTTACATTTCTCTTTTTTCTCATTTTGCTTAACTTATTGTGCTTGGGGTCTCCTTTTCACAGGATGCAGGTTCATAGTTCCCGTTGTTTGGTGTCTGCCCCCAGTGGGTAAGGTTGGTTCAGTGGGTTGTGTAGGCTTCTTGGTGGATGGGACTGGTGTCTGTGTTCTGGTGGATGAGGCTGGGTCCTGTCTTTCTGGTGGGCAGGACCGCATCCGGTGGTGTGTTTTGGGGTGTCTGTGAACTTATTATGATTTTAGGCAGCCTCTCTGCTAATGGGTGGGATTGTGTTCCTGTCTTGTTAGTTGGTTGGCATGGGGTTTCCAGCACTGTAGCTTGCTGGTTGTTGAGTGGAGCTGGGTCTTAGCATTGAGATGGAGATCTCTGGGAGAATTTTCCCCGTTTGATATTACATGGGACCGGGAGGTCTCTGGTGGACCAATGTTTTGGACTCTGCTCTCCCACCTAAGAGGCTCAGGCCTGACACCTGGCCAGCGCACCAAGACCCTGTCAGCCACAAGGCTCAGAAGAAAAGGGAGAACAAAAAAGAAAGAAAGAGAAAACATAAAATAAAATAAAGTTATTAAAATAAAAAATTTAAAAAATTATTAAAAATTAAAAAATAAAAAAGTAATAGAAGAGAAAAGAAAGAAGAGGGCAACCAAATGCATAAATAAATCCACCAATGATTACAAGTGGTAAAAATTACACAAAAAGAAAAAAGGATAGAACCCTAGGACAAATGCTAAAAGCAAAGCTATACAGACAAAATCACACAGAAAAGCATATACATACACAATCAGAAAAAGGGAAAATAATTTTAAATATATATATATATATATATATATATATATATATATATATATATATATAAAGGAAGACAGCAACCAAATCAATAAGCAAATCTACCAATCATAATAAACTCTAAATACCAAACTAAGATAAACATAAAACCAGAAACAAATTAGATGCAGGTAGCAAACCCCAAGTCTACCGTTGCTCCCAAAATCCACCTCCTCAATTTTGGGATTTGTTGGCTATTCAGGTATTCCACAGATGCAGGGTACATCAAGTTGACTGTGGAGATTTAATCCGCTGCTCCTGAGCCTGCTGGGAGAGATTTCCCTTTCTCCTTTGTCTGAACAGCTCCTGAGGTTCAGCTTTGGATGTGGCCCTGCCTCTGCGTATAGGTCGCCTGAGGGCGTCTGTTCTTTGCTCAGACAGGACAGGGTTAAAGTAGCAGCTGATTAGGGGACTCTGGCTCACTCAGGCCGTGGGGAGGGAGGGGTACGGAATGCGGGGTGAGCCAACGGCGGTAGAGGCTGGCATGCCGTTTTAACAGCCCGAGGCGGGCCGTGCGTTCTCCTGGGGAGGTTGTCCCTGGATCACGGGACCGTGGTAGTGGCAGGCTGCAGAGGCTCCCAGGAGGGGAGGTGTGGATCGTGACCTGTGCTTGCACACATGCTTCTTGGTGGCAGCAGCAGCAGCCTTAGCGTCTCATGCCCGTCTCTGATGTCTGCGCTGATAGCCATGGCTTGCGCCAGTCTCTGGAGCTTGTTTAGGCGGTGCTCTGAATCCCCTTTCCTCGTGCACCCCGAAACAATGGTCTCTTGCCTCTTAGGCAGATCCAGACTTTTTCCTGGACTCCCTCTGGACTAGCTGTGGTGCACTAGCCCCCTTCAGGCTCTCTTCATGCAGCCAACCCCAGTCCTCTCCCCGGGATCTGACCTCAGAAGCCCAAGCCTCAGCTCCCAGCCCCCACCCGCCCTGGCGGGTGAGCAGACAAGCCTCTGGGGCTGGTGAGTGCTGGTTGGCACCGATCCTCTGTGCAGGAATCTCTCCGCTTTGCCCTCCGCACCCCTGTTGCTGCGCTCTCCTCCGTGGCACCGAAGCTCCCCCCCTCCACCGCCCGCAGTCTCCACCCATGAAGGGGCTTCCTAGTGTGTGGAAACGTTTCCTCCTTCACAGCTCCCTCCCACTGGTGCGGGTCCCATCCCTATTCTTTTGTCTGTTTTTTCTTTTTTCTTTTGCCCTACCCAGGTACGTGGGGAGTTTCTTGCCTTTTGGGACGTCTGAGGTCTTCTGCCAGTGTTCAGTAGTTGTTCTGTAGGAGTTGTTCCACATGTAGGTGTATTTCTGATGTATCTGTGGGGAGGAAGGTGATCTCCATGTCTTAGTCCTCCGCCATCTTGAAGGTCTTCCTCCTCAATTATGTTTTTTAAGTTCACATGTAAAATGTGACTGACTGGTAGAAACTTGTTCATATTAAGTATATGATATAAAGAAAGTTTAAAGACATTAGTGTGCAAATGTGGGAAATTTTGAGGGACAGAGGATGTTTTAACCTCAAATGAGTTTCATAAAATGAAAATTTATTCAATTTTGTATCTAGCACTTATTACATAGGAAACCAATTCAATTTAATTCACCTTATTTTCTGAGTCTCCATGCTTGAGGATAGTGATGTGTCATTATCTTGCAGCACTAGTTTTCTTTAGCAACTGTGATGATCAGACTTCTGGTTTCCAACCACCAGGCACATTTCAAAATCAATGTTGGAATTGGCAGAATGTTGCCACCATTTTGTTTTTTCAAGCTCCAAAAATGAAACAGATATGAGTAACATCTCTTTTCACCTTCTTAAAGAAAAGATTGTATATACCTGAATAATCCCAAATAACTATAGGCTCTGAAACACAAGAGCCATTTTCCACATTTGGTTTCCTTCACTTAAAAAAGTTCAAAACAGGACACTTTAAGGATCTCCCCAGAAATTTACAAGGTTAAAGTTTCAGTATTCAAAAGTGAAGTACTGGTTTAAGATAAAAAATATGCTAATAGTAAGTTTTGGAGTCATGATGGCTTAAAAAGCTTATAATTTTATCAGAAACTATTGGCTTGTAGAATAACTACAGTAAGAAATATGGGGCTTTTGAGTATATTGTTCTAATGTGAGGTATATTATATATAAGACACTACTCTTCACATTAGGAGATGAGAGGTGTATATCTTGACTTAATTGGAAACACCCTTCTCCCTTAGAAAAGGTGATTCACAAAGCCCAGCTAGGGAGAGCACGCTCGCAATTCAAAATACAAAATAGACTAGTGCAGTCACAGAAACAATAAGGAACTAAACCAACTGCAGGCAGATCTCTTCAATTCATTACACAATGAGAGTTAGGCCTGGACTATTTCATTTTGGATTGCTTTTTGCAACCTCATAATCTCTTTAATGGCAGTAATTTGTTAATAAAACAGTGGTAATGAAACAGAAGTATCTGTTTACAGCAGTCCCCTTATATTTCTTGTGCTTATTGCCTGCTTTCATTATTTATAGGGAAAGGTACACATTTGCTCTGGTATACATCAGTAATAGAAAACCACTTTACAGGAGGATAGGAAAGGACATAATCAGTAGAGTATAATATCTGTATCTGGAATCATTATTGACCTCTTTGGAGTGTTTTTTCAACCTTAAAGCAATAGATCTTGAAGTAAGCTAAAAGCTACAATAAAAACATATTTTATCTTTAGTCCTTTAAACAATATTTCTTTTTCTAAATGGGCTGTCTGCATCAGCAATTACCTGTTAAGTTTTTCTCATTTCTTGACTTGGGAACCTACATTTTAGTGTGAACCAATAGTAATTCTAGAAACAAAATACACTTTCAAAGATATACGAATTATTTTTCTTCATATCTAGAGAAGTTTATGTTTTTCTTCTGTTTCATACTTATTGATAACACGGTACAGTTGTGTCTATGATCTGTATAAAATATTGGGGATTCTTGATGAAAACATCAAGAAAACCATCACACAATTCCCCAAATCCAAAACAACAATGAAAAATTAAATTCATTAAAAAATTAATATAATTTTTGATAATCTGTGAATAAAAAGACCAGCTTTGTTTTTTCAGTTTTGAAAAAAAGATTTATTTTAGTTAAATTTAATAAATGAATTTCAAATATAATATTTTAAAAGACATTCATTATTTAAAATATATTTTGCATTTGATAAATTTCCTCAATATAACACAGAATACTGTATGAGAGGAAAGGCTCTCTAAAATGCAATTATTTAAGTCTACTGTAAGCAAAAATCCCTTTATAATACAATTTATGTCACAATATCCTGTTATGTCTTGCATAAAAATCTGAATTCTTTGAACGTTAGTGGACAATTACAACAGAAGGGTAGTAAAAGCTTTCCAGTATACTAAAACATGTTCTATTAATTAATAATGCAGTGGCAAGAGAAGTCTTCTTATTTAAACTAAAGTGTTTTTTCAAAGATCAATATTTTTCTATTTTTGAAATCACATTTCTGAACTAAAAACCATATGGGAATTTTAAATTCCAGCATTATTCCCAAATCAAGGATTTTCTGTAATGTAGGACATGCCCAACATGCCAATCTGTATATGTTATTTTGCCATATATCAGCCATGATGCAATTCCCAACTACACCCCACTGCATGGCTGGTGACATTACATAACCCTTTTCAGGCAGTTTCCTCATATGTAAAATAGGAACAATGATAATTCCTACCATAGATGGAATTTATCACTAAAGGAAATGCATCAGAACTCAGAATCTGAAATAAACATTTATTTAACATTAGCTTATCAATAGTAGATTTCAAGGAAGCAGTGAACTTCTCATTTACAGTGGTGTTTATTGGGCTATATTGGTGGCTTGAAACTCAGATTAAGGAAAGGCGGATTTTATGTGCCTATGAGAATTATTTTCCTGGGACTAATTCTATAAGATTTTAAAACAAACTGTGAAATAAACTATGAAAACTGTGAAGTTAGCGTACTTAGGAAAATTCATTCTGTTCATAAGTATTTCACCTCATGTCATTTCTAGTCACCAGCACTTATGACGCCATAGACAGACACAGAACTATATCCATGGGAAGGGAAGGGGCATTAGTCTATGGAAGAAAACCAGAATGTTCTTATGAACCTTCTGCAGAATCTGCCAAATGCATGTGGGTGGGTTTACCTCTAACAGTCATCTCCTGTTGTTGAGAGCTGGGGGGAAGATCAGCCACCTAATTTTCCAGGCTCAGAGCAAAATGAAAATATAGGACCCCTTTCTTCAAACAGCAGGAATCAAGTGCTAGTAAAGGTACTTAAAATAAAATTCCTTTCTTCTGTGGTTCTTCCCCCTCTTTCACAACCTAAACTATATATTTTTAAAATTTACTATGTAATGGCCTGCTCTTTGAGTGTGGGGCTATCTGGAGGGCTAGTACAGACATTCACAGGCCCCTGGGGGCCTTGTCTCTGTGACTGAGTGTGCTCACATGGCCCACCAGCTGCAGGGTCCTTACCTCCTGCCAGAAACCAGACCAACACGCTGAATCTCATAAACAGCAAGGAAGTCAAGCAGGCTCAAACCAAGAAGGACTGACAACCGCAAAGGACGTTGTGACCTCTGCCTTGAGAGGCGTAAGCTGCCTAGATCAGGGTGGGTGAGAGGCTTGCCCCTTCTTGTCTCCTGCAGGATGTGTTGAGGCTCTCACTGCCCGTCTGCAGAGGAATAATTGCCACCAAGTCTCATCAGGACTGACCTTTACCTTCTGGGCACCGGTGATCAGGCCCGGGCTAGTGATGGAGGGCAGAGGCAGCCTCTGGGAGGGAGAGAAGAGGGAGAAGCCAAGAATAGGTCCAGCAGAGGCAGAGATTCTAAGTCTCCAGGATGAGTTCTTGCAAATCACACATTCAAAGATAAAATTATTAAGAATTTCAAGGCAGCGACCAAACTCGCATTAAACCCCAAGTGCTGGGACTGGGTGCGGGCAGAGCCCTCTGCTGCTGCTCTGGTTGAAAGCTGGGTAAGGACAGCACTTGTCCAGAGGGCTCAACCTGTACTCTTGGGTAACTGAGCAGATTATTCCTAGTGTTTAGGATGTGCCTCCCAGAAGCATTAAGAAGTGTTGGAATGAAGATATTTCATTGCAATTTAAAAAACATCTTTTTTTAAAAAAAAACCATTTATGAAGCAAGATCAAGCAATATCCTCTGAATGAGGATTCTTTGGAGTAAACCCTCTTTGGAGTTGTGTGCTGGCCTAACAACGACCTGGCTTCCCAGCCAGTCTAACACTGCTTTTGGGATCTACCCATGGGGAGATTTATGTTTATTACGCAACTGATTTTCCCGACTGCCTTTCCCACAGCCTTCATTGACTAATATGACTAAATGTTTTTCCTCCTGTTTCTGTAGATAGCCTATTAGGGTGCTCTGTGTGGTTTAATTAAATAAGGTGCTCCCTGGAATTCAAAGTCAGAGAACACTTTTTGAAATTGAAACAATTAGGAATACACATAAAATATGTGAAATCAGGCGGAAAGATCTCAAGAGTGCTCTATTACTTTCCTCTTTAGAGAAATCTGCTTATTCTCTCACCCACCACACACTTGGTACTGAGAGTGAGGATAGGAATGCATCTTCCACTCTTGACCCAAAGACCTCCTCCTTGCGTGCTCAGGACGTTGTTTTTGTTTTCAGTTTTTTTTTTGCGGTACACGGGCCTCTCACTGTTGTGGCCTCTCCCGTTGCAGAGCACAGGCTCCGGACGCGCAGGGTCAGCGGCCATGGCTCACGGGCCCAGCTGCTCCGCGGCATGTGGGATCCTCCCAGACCGGGGCACGAACCCGTGTCCCCTGCATCGGCAGGCGGACTCTCAACCACTGCGCCACCAGGGAAGCCCTCAGGACGTTGTTTTGTCATATCCCACCCACTCTAGCCAACACTTTCCATATATTCTTCTGAGAATTTGGCAGCTAACTCAAGGTATTCCTCATTAATTCAGGTCTTTCAAGTTATAGTGGGAAACTCAAGGGCTCTTTGCATGATAAATCCAGCCCCATATCCATTTGATTTTCAGAGTGAAAGCATCATCTCCATTCCACTTCAACAGCAACCCACACCTGAGGTTAGTGGGTTGTCATCACTACAGGATTGCCAGTGGGTTGCCAGTCATCACGACAGCTCTTTCAGGTGTGAAAATCCATTGCTCCACTCTTACACAGCTTCCAGTTTCTTTGGGTTTCTCACCAGCTTGCTTTCACTACATTTGCTCTTGCACACCCATTACAATTTCCAGTCCCTTGCCTTTTCCGCCTGAAGCTTCTAAGCCCTACTGTGTGCCCTTTTTTTCCTTTTACACTCTCAACTCCTTGGGCTGTCAGCATAATCTTACTGTTTTCTTTTTCATCACAGCCACTTGCAAAATTTCAACTTTGATTCCATTCAAATCATCCTTCTCTGGTTCTATGCCTTATAAGTGGCATAAGGAAGGGGAAGAAAATCTAACACTATGACTGAGTTTAAATTTATAGTTACAAGTCTTCAGCTGAGCAGGACCTTCATTGTTCTCTGGCGTTTATTGTTTAGAGCCACACCCAGCTTTTTCAGCCATTCCCTGGATGTACACTCACATTTTTGTCATTTTCCTCATGTACTTGAGTCTATCTAAGTAGACTCAGCAAACTACTTTCCTACTTCACAGAAAAGCTGGAAACTGAACATTTACACATGTTTATTTTCCCTTACTCTTGAAACGACAAAGATACATGTATCTCTACTAACTCCTCTCCATTCTGATTCTGTGCGTGAACAGAAGGCTTGCCTGGTCTCTCTTTGGGAAATGTGCTCCATTAATCGTCTCTTCTTTTTTTATCTTCAGCAGTATCTTACTGCTGTCTCTTTTCCTCTAACATATAAACAACTGCTAACTTCCCCCACTGTAGAAATATGAAAGACAAAAAATATTTTTCCCATTTCATTTTCCTTTATCTCTAGTTCACAACAAAAGTTTTTGAAAGAATGTTCTATATTGGCTGTCACAGGTGCTCGCATCCCATTTATAAGCAAACACTAACCTCCACTTCATTTCTAAACATACTGTAACTGGGGACTCCAAAGATGTCCTAAAGACACTTTATTCTCTTATCCAGTGTAACTTATCCGAGGTGATTGGCATCATTGATTACCCCTGCCTTCTTGATTCCACCATAAATATTTGGTATTTACCTTTGTCTTTTTAAGATTTTTCTTCTTCCTTCCATGACCACTACTGCTTTGTCCCTTTCACAGGCTTTTCATTATTTTTTTCTGTTTCCATATGGAAGAATTCAGGACATCATCTTTATCTTTCTTTTCTTCCTTCAATTTCTAGGTGAAATTATCTAAACTCCTAAGTCTTGGGCTCCTGACTCTAACTAAAATGGAGTAAGAGGAATGGAAATTATCCTCCTGCCTAAACAACTAAAAATATGGATAAACCTATGAAACAGTGGTTTTTCTAAACATTGAACATCAAGCAATCAAAGTCAGTGAACCATGAAAGAGAGGAAGTAAATGAAATGAGCATTGATTGGCCCAGTTGAGTGCTTCAAGGATTTTCCAGGTCATAGTTCAGTGAAGGGGGTAACCAGGAAGAATTCAGCAGACTCACTGAGTTGAAGAAATAGAGGTGAGAAGAAAGGACAGGTACATAAAGAACTGAGGAGATTTGCAGAGCTCCTCTAGTCTTCAGCAGAGTAGTGATTGGCAGATTTTTTGAGGGAATTATTTGAGGTAGGAAAAAAGACTCACCCTAAAGGATTAGAAGAAACAGTAGCTAGAGCTCACGTAGGGCTGGAAAGAGTATCTGTTCCCCATCTAGACCTGACAGCCTCATAATATGTGTGACACTGAGTACAGTTCTCAGAAGGGCCTTATCTCAGTAGTGGGGAATTATTATCCCAAGAGTGAATGCTGCTTTAGTCCCACTTAACAAGTCAAGAGGAAGACTGAAAGGATCAAACAGCTTACAAATAAGTTAACTGTGTCCCAGATCAAAGCTCAAGAATAATTATAGTAATACAAAAATATACACTACTCAACAAGGTAAAATTTACAATGTATGGCATATAATAAAAAAAAAATTGTAAGGCATCCTAAGAAGCAGAAGAATATGACCTATAAAGAGGAGAAAATCCATTAAATCAGAACCAACCCAAAAGTGATACAGATGTCAGAATTTAAAAACAGGGACATTAAAATGCTTATGTTAACTCTATTCCGTGTATTGTAAGAGGTGGAAGAGAGACTGATTGTGTTGAGTAGATAAATGGAAAATATAAACAAGACGCAAACAGAACTTATAGAAATAAAAACTACAATGTCTGAGAAAGAAAATCACTCAAAGGAATGAATATGATATTAGATATGGCAGAAGATAATATTGGTAAATTTGAAGCTATAAAAACTCTCCAAAAAACCCCCCCAAAAAACCTGGGGGGGGGAAAAGACCTAAAAACAAAAACATATACACCTATGGGACAACTCTTCAAGTGACCCGTTATATATATAACTGGAGTTTCTAAAAGAGAGTGAAAATAGAAAATTTATTTGTAGAAATTATCACCAAAAATGTTCATAATATGATGAAAATTATTAACTCACAAATCCTAGGAGCTAAGTAAACCCCAAACACACATACGTGAATTTCAACTACTGGATATTTGTGGCTATCAACTAGGGAAGATGTATCTCCTAGATTAATTCCTTTTATATGTAACCAACAACCTATCAGACATCCTTAACTGGATGTCCTGTATATACTTTACAGAAAACATGGCTAATGGTTCACCTATTTGTTTGTGAACCAGTATTTACTGAGGTGCTGATATATTCCAGACAATGCAATAGGGATCAAAATTACACAATTGAAAAGAAATTGTCCTTGAGGTTTAGGAGTCAATATAAGACATATATATACAAAATATTTAAAATACAATGTGTTAAGTTCCATAACGGTGATGAGTACAAGATGAAAATACCATAGATGAAGGTGAAACTGAATCTAACTGGGAGAATCAGCTGAAATGTACTATTGTTTCAATTAAACGCTGAAAGTTGCACCTTGAGGATTGTAATTAAGAGGTCATTTGTGACAGCGCAGCTGCACCGCCTCACAGGTGCGGGGCCGCGTGACCCCAGCGCGACCCCGGCTTCTTTGGCCACCAGGCGGCGCTCGTTCTCCGCCCGGCAATCCGGTTGCTGCCGCCGGAGGCCGGACAGCCGCAGCTGCGGGACGCTTCTCCGGGTGAGTGGACTGGGCGCCGGAGGCCGGCGTTTAGGGGAGACGGGCGAAGGCTGCGTGTGTGTGTGGGGGGCACTTTGGCGGGGAGGTCTTGGGGCAAAACCGAGGGGCCAAAACCGAGTCAAAGGCGTCGGCGTGGGGAAATGCTGGCAGGGAGCTGAGGCGCCCGGGGCAGGAGCATCCGGGCGCTTGCAGGAGGGCGTTTAGAGGACGGTGGTCTTGGGCTGAGGGGGCTTCCTAGCAGATGAGAGTCGGGGAGGCCCCAAGAGCATCGAGAGTATCGCAATGAGAGGAGGAGGCTTTTGTCTGGATGGACACCAGCCAGTGGCTGGGAGGAGCCCGGAGTCCAGAGAATTAGGGGCAGGGGGTGGGAGAAGACATGTTTAAAAAAAAACAGAGAAAACGTCGTTTGTGACTTTGATAAAAGGTATTCATCAAAATAGTAGAGATAGAAGTCAGATTACAGTGGGATGAATAAGAAAAGGTATAAAGACATGGGAATAGGAGACAGTCACCAGATCTGAATGTGGGGATGGTAATGCTTCACAACCCATACTCTTCCCCAAACGGGAGAACTTTAATTTTGCATAAGCATCATGGGTCAAAAGTGGTGGTGCTCGGGCATCCCTGGTGGCGCAGTGGTTGAGAGTCCGCCTGCCGATGCAGGGGACGCGGGTTTGTGCCCCGGTCCGGGAGGATCCCACGTGCCGCGGAGCGGCTGGGAGCCATGGCCGCTGAGCCTGCGCGTCTGGAGCCTGTGCTCTGCAACGGGAGAGGCCACAGCGGTGAGAGGCCCGCGTACCGCAAAAAAAAAAAAAAAAAAAAAAAAAAGTGGTGGTGCTGACCAATATCTGAATCCCCTTCTAACTTGCAACACTCTTGTCCTACATTTCCCATTACCTTGCCTTTGTTGGGGCCATATGACTGAGTTCTAATCAGCAAAATTCGAGAAGTTATGAGCAGCACTGCCAGATATGGCCTCTAAAATCTCTCATGGAATCGTCCATATTCTTTTTTTCCTTGTGCTCTTATGTAGTTGCAGACCATTCAGAAGAGGACTTGGAGAAATGGTGGAGCACAAGATGCAAAAAAGCCTTGGTCTCTTAACCACCGTGTGGAAGCTTATCTCCTGACACTTAACGGTACTGTGACATGATTATCTTTAAATTTAATTTCTATTTCCCTAAGCCTGTGGATATTTGCTTTGCAATGTTGCGGGTTGCAGCAGGTTTTCAAAACCAGAGCTTCTAAACTCTTTGACAGATTTTAATAATTTCATAATATGTTTTATTGCAATGTCCACGAATATTGTTTTATTTACTTGTAGTTTACTGTCGACAGTTCTGGCAGTTCCCAGAGTTAACATTTGTGCATATGCCAGTGGGATGGGTACAGAGACAGGCAAGCCAGCCCCCATGTACTGCCCCCACCAGGAGCACCTCCTCTCTGCTGGGCCAGAGCCATTGCTGCCCTGGCTGCTGCTTCTACCAGTCTGTATCCAGGTCCTGACTGGGTTTTACTCACAGAGTCCCAGGAATTCGGGACTGCCCCACATGTGCTGGTTGTTGCTACGTATATCTTCTTTGCTCGTAGACTCACTCCATTGTTTCATAGGACTTCATTTAGCAACACAGGTCCTAAGATAAAATTATTAAGAATTTCTAGAAGGCAACACAAGAGCATTAAACCAAATCTGGGGGGTCCCTTTTGAGAGTGGGACCTTGAGGGGCTGCACAGTTGTACAGCTGTGAAGCAGTTGTAATCCCAGAAGCGTTCAGGTTTAGGTGCTGTTTGATGCAGAGGTTTATAATATCAGGGTCTCATTTTACTTTTCTACAATTTTCTGTGTCTTTTCACTCTGCCTTCCTTCATGTATTGTTCCATCCTCTGACTAGTTTCCTATATGAAAGCAAAATGGCTACAGGAGTTCCAGGTCTTTTATCCATATAATACATACTCTATAGCAAAAGAGATTCTCAATAGTTAGGCAAGGGTTACATGGTCATATGCTTAGTGATAGGCTACCTGATTGGCTTAGCCTAGCTCATATGCTTTACCACTGTAGTAAGGTTTTCTGGAACCATATGGCTCCTAGCATGGAAACTGAGGGCTATTAGAAAAGCAGGAATTGCTACTGTGGAAGAAATCACAAATGTCCACTACAGAATATTTCTTGAATTAATGACTGACTGACAGATTGTAGTACTTCATCCTGGGAAAGGATTTGTAAGTATGCCTCTTGTTTCCAAAATCGTAACTGAAATTGTAACTAATACTGTAAAAACTGATGTCTAGATAATTATAATATGGCAATTGTTAAAAGAATATTGTGATGAGAAAAAATCCTATTGCCTACTTAGAGATATTGAAAAAGAAGCCCTTAGTACCAAGAATGTTATGTTTTTCCAGCACTGCTGGGGGAAGACGTCTTAAGGCTTCCAATGACCAATACTGATTATATTCTAGGTATATATGTCTCTGAAGATATAAAGGATAAAACACTAGCCTGATGGAACTATCTTTCAAGCAATAGCAAAATTTCTTCTTATTATTCTGTGATTAATGGACAGCTTCTCTTATGTAATTTGGTTTTTATGATGAACCTACACACCAGGAGGAAGTGTTATATACAAATGTATAGTAGCTATTAACAAATTATCAATTTAGCTTAAATAGGTCTTTTTAAAGATTTCTTATGTGTTCCATTTCCCAAGAAATTTAATATCATTTAGGAATTGAAAAACTAAAAAAAAAAAAGAACAAAATTAAAACAAAGAAACAGCAAACAATACCTTGATGATGTTCTCAACTTGTATAGCTGAGGATTTGACCCCTGGTAACTCCATACATTTGTCCATTAATTATAATTAACTAATATCATAATTACAGAGCACTCTAATGTTCTCAGCTTTCTGCTGAGATGCAAAGATAAGCCTAATATGGGGAGTAGACCTTCAATCGTCAATCTCAAATATATTTTTTAAAAAATATTTATTTATTTTGGTTGCTCCCAGTCTTAGTTGCGGTGTGCAGACTTCTTCTTAGTTGCAGCACGTGGACTTCCTCTTAGTTGCGGCATATAGACTCTTAGTTGCGGCATGCATGTGGGATCTAGTTCCCCAACCAGGGATCAAACCCAGTCCCCCTGCATTGGGAGCGTGGAGTCTTACCCACTGGACCACCAGGCAAGTCCCGAATATCTTGTTTTTTAACAATCTTAACAAAACCTAGCTGTTTTCCCTGATTCCTATGCTTCACTACCAAATTGCAAATATTCTATTGCATAAGTTTGGCTATGATTGTATATACTCACTGATTTCATCTGGGAAATGGTACTGAAAACGTTACTGAGTTCAAACTCATGCTGCTTACCGCACGACAGGCCAGTCAATTGAGAGACAAGGTGTTGGGGTAGGGAATAGCAACTTTATTCAGAAAGCCAGCAAATCCAGAAGATGAGGGACTTGTGTCCCAAGGAACTGTCTTGCCTGGGTTTGGATGCTATTTTCTTCCATAGAGCAAAGAGAGGGAGGTGAGGAAATAAAGTAAAAAAGGTGATAAGTTGTTGCAAATATTTCCTGGGTCCAGCCAGACTCTGGAGAGGATGTGTTAATTTCTTCCTTCTTGCAGGCATTCATAGATGGGCCTGGTCTGGATGTTTCCTGTGAGCTTAAATAAAGGTATTTGAGCTTAATGCTCAGGCATGGGAGGCAGGGTTCCTGGAGATGGGCCATTATATACACTATAACTGTAGGCAACATTCCTTTAGTGATTAACTTGTAACAAAAGCAATCAAATACAAAGGTTAAAGTAAAAACAGGTCCAATATGGAGTCAGCTTTGTTTTTCTCTATTACAAAAGTACATAATTTAAAAATTATATAACATACTATAATACTTCTGTATTCATCTAGAACTTTTAAATTAAATAGGAAAAACAGACATGGAATGAAGAAAAATTTATGTATTTGATTTGATTATTAAATAATGCAACATATAATTTGGTGAATTTCAAAGGCATTTATTTTTTACTATGATAGCCACTGAATTTCACTTTGGTGGGGGCTAAGTTATTCTTATAAAATAAAGATTAATGGAGGCTATGTTTCTCCTCTTCAAATCATTCTTGTTATGTGTATTCAATTTGCAAGGCAAGCAATTACGGCTGTTTGAAACTGGCAACTAGCCACTATTTTTAATTGAAATGGTATTTTGCAAAATAAAGAACATGAAGTTATAAGAGGAAGTGGTGTTGATGTGTTAACAGGAGTGAGCTATAAGGAATGGCAGTTATATATTTTAACATGTAAAGAGATTTTCCAGATTAGCTGTTGGTAAAATTGCTACACCTGTCACACCAAGTTTATTTATTTCTTGGATAAACTTGAAGAATATAAAGGCACTTATAAAGATGCTTTTTTAAAAGACATAAATGCATCATAATGATAACATCACAGGAGTGCAGAGACTTGATTTTAAGTAGAACCAAGGGCTCTTGCTTAACAGAGTTAAGCAGGGCTTCAGAGTTAGATTGATCTAGATGATCCCATCTTGTACACCTTATATGTGGTTACCTGGATTAAGTATCATAAACACTATGAAGCTTCCATTCTCTCATTTCTAAAAAACTCGATAATAATTTTACATTATAGGTTTTTGGAGTATATGTGAAGATTAAATGAGATAATGTCTAGAAAACACTTATCCCTATGTCTGTCATGTAGGTATTCAATAAATGGTACCTGCTATTTTTATGTTTGCTTATTGGGAGAATGTGACAGAAATGTGTAGAAAACTGGTAACTTTTATAAAGAAGTTTTATATTTAACTGAAGTCATATGTTAATACATGTCAGTATTCAAATCTAGTAGTATACTTTCCTCAATTTGTTCCATGTAGATTCTCCTGTTCAGTTTCGTTTGAATTTATTTAGAATGAATCCAAATTCAGTATTAAATCTTGCCAAGCCTGTGACACTTACCCTGACCTCTGAAATTTAAGTAGAGGTTATATTGCTTTCTGCCAAAACAATGACTATACAAAAAAAGATGGTTTATTGATTGCATAATCAAAGTAACCAAAGTCAATTAACTATTGACTTATTAATTTATCCATTTTTTTCAACAAATAGTTTTATTCTATGAGTGCTATTCTGTACAAACCAAGAATAATTTGGGGCACTGGGGAGTATAATATATCTAGTGAAATGGTTTTCAACCATTTCCACCTGGTTTCACTTAGAATCATATGGGAATGTTTATAAAATACCTATGCCTGGGCTCTATACCCAGAGATTCTGATTTAATTAATTTTTATGAAGCTCAAATGCTTTTAAAACCTCCCCATGGCAATTCCAATACATAGCTGTGCTTGAGAGCCGTATATTTAAAGTAGTGGTTCTCAATTTTGTGAACAACTATAATATTCACCTGGGAGCTTTATTTTAATTTATTATTAATTTAATTGATATAATTTAAATTTTTATTGAGATATAATAAGTAAACATAAAAGTGCACTAATCTTAAATGTACAGCTCAATGAATTTTAGATATGTGTATCTTTGCATAATAACTCGAATCATTATATTTTCTCTAGTCCAGAATATTCCCTGTGACTCTTGTTTTTTTTTCTTTTAAATTGAAGTATAGTTGATTTATAGTATTCTGTTAGTTTCAGATGTACAACATAATGATTCAATATTTTTATAGATTATACTCCATTTAAATTTATTACAAAATAATGGCTATATTTCCCCATGCTGTACAATATATACTAGTTGATTATTTATTATATACATAGTTATTTGTATCTCTTAATCCCCCACTCCATCTTGCCCCTCCATCCTTCCCTCTCCCCATTGGTAACCACTCTTTTGTTCTCTATATCTGCGACTCTGTTTCTATTTTGTTATATACATTCATTTGTTTTATTTTTTAGATTCCACATGTAAGTGATAACAGTATTTGTCTTTCTCTGTCTGACTTATTTCACTAAGCATAATAGCCTCTAGGTCCATCCACATTGTTGCAAATGGCAGAATTTCTTTTTTTTAATGGCTGAGTAATATTCCATTGTATAAATATGTAACATATCTTCTTTATCCATTCATCTGTTGATAGACACTTAGGTTGCTTCCATATCTTGGCTGTTATAAATAATGTGATACAAACATTGGAGTGCATATATCTTTTCAAATAAGTATTTTCATTTCTTTTGAATATATACTCAGGGGTGGAATTGCTGGATCATATGGTAGTTCTATTTTTAGTTTTTAAGGAACCTCCATACTGTTTTCCACAGTGGCTGCACCAATTTACATTCCCACCAGCAGTGCAAGAGGGTTCCCTTTTCTCCACATCCTCATCAACATTTGTTATTTGTAAACTTTTTTATGATCACCATTTTGACAGGTGTGTGGTGATACCTCATTGTGGTTTTGATTTGCATTTCTCTGATGATTAGTGATGTTGAACATCTTTTCATGTGCCTGTCGCCCATCTGTATACCTTCTTTGGAAAATTCTATTCAGGCCTTCTGCTCATTTTTTAAATGGGTTGTTTGTTTTTTTGAAATTGAGTTGTGTGAGCTGTTTATATATTTTGGATGTTAACCCCTTATCAGTTACATCTTTTGCAAATATTTTTTCCCATTCGGTAGGTTGTCTTTTTATTTTGTCAGTGGTTTTCTTTGCTGTGCAAAAGCTTTTAAGTTTAATTAGATCCTATTGTTTATATTTACTTTTGTTTCTTTTGCCTTGGGAGACAGATCCTAAAAAATATCACTACAATTTATGTCAAAAAGTGCTCTGCCTATGTTCTCTTCTAGGAGTTCTATGGTTTCAGGTTTTACATTTCAGTCTTTAATCCATTTTGAGTTTATTTTTTAATATAGTATGAGGAAATGCTCTAATCTCATTTATTTACATGTAGCTGTCCAATTTTCCCAGTGCCACTTACTGAAGACACTGTCTTTTCTCCACCATATATTCTTGCCTCCTTTGTTGTAGATTAATTGACCATGCGTATGTGAGTTTATTTCTGGACTCCCTATTCTGTTCCATTGATCAGTGTCTGTTTTTGTGCTAATACCATGCTATTGTGATTACTGTGGCTTCGTAGTATAGTCTGAAGTCAGGGAGCGTGAAACTTCCAGCTTTTGTTTTCTCAAGATTGCTTTGGCAATTTGGGGTCTTTTGTGGTTTCATATAAATTTTAGAATTATTTGTTCTAGTTCTGTGTCAAAGTATCATGGTATTTTGATAGAAATTACATTAAATCTATAGATTGAAACTGAAATAATAAAGATGCGCTGTTTTAAGCCTGTGAGTTTTGGGGGTAATTTGTTATGCAGTGATAGATAAATAGTTGAGTTTGGTACATTGTTTTACAACTGTTAAACTGGTTAATAATGCTTTCAGATCCTTCCTGGAACAGGTAAACAATTGGACCAAATACATGAAAATATGTTTCTCAAGCCTTTGGACATCAGACAGTAATGTACAGTGATATTTGAGAGATGGGAAACTAATGATGTAAACTTGAGATTGCCCAGCTTCCTTCCTTAAAAGAATTTTCAGGCTACAGTGCCAGGAGGGGAAACTCACATGGAGTTCAGCAGATCCTTTATTTGAGGAGACAGAGCATACATTCTAGGAAGAACAAGACAGCTACGGTCCTCAGAGCAGAGTACCCAAGAGGAGAAAGAATAGAGAAAGACAGCTGTGGAATTTGCAGTGGTTGAGTAGTCAGTGGATGCATCAACAAATGCATGTGATAAAACTATGATAAGTCAGGAAAGGGACCACCTGAAAAGAATAGAGGGAATAATATTCAGAGCTTACATGGGGCCAAGAAGAGTGCCTGTTTTTAAGTCCGACTGTGAACATCATAATTCATAAGGCATTGAAGAATACTTGCCTCTTAACAGTAATTAGCCTTAGACTGACCACTACTCTGGTCCCACTTAACAAATTTCCCAGTAATTTAACTGTGTCTTAGAACAAAGCCTAAGAATATTTTTAGAAATTATATCCCTATCTATCTATCTATCTATCTATCTATCTATCTATCTATATGCAGAGAGGTTAATGGGTGTGTGTGCATGTGTGTGGGCATGTGTGTGTGGGTGTGTGTATCTTAGCCAAAATCCAATGAGGTAAAATTCACAACATGTATCATCTAATGAAAAATTTTGCAGCATGATAAAAAACCCCAGGAATATATGATTATGGAGAGGAAAAAAATTAATGCAAATCTACCCAAAACTAACACAGGTGTTAGAAATAGCATACAAGTACTAAAGTAGTTATAACTATCCCATATGTTCAGAAAGACACAGGAAAGATTGAACATTTTATGTAGAGACACAAGTTAAAAAAATACATGAGTGAAAAACACTGATTTTGTTTAATGGTGTATTAGATGTGGAAGAAAAAATATTAATGATCTTGAAGACATAGTAGTAGAAACTATCCAAAATGAAATGTAGTAGGAAAAAAAAACGAGCTGAGCAAAGAGACCTGTAGAACTACAAGTGGCCTAATATATGTGTATTGGAGAGAACAAAAACCAAAACTTTTTTCATCATTATTTTATCCCCAGCATCAAGCACGGTGTCCAGCATATGGCAGGGCTAGATAAATATTTCTTAAGCGAATGAGTTAACATTTAAAGTGAATCAGAAATTGTGAACCTTATATTTTATTAAATATACTGATTCAAAGTAAATGAAAATATTTTTGTTAGTAAAAGAAAACTAAAATCCATTCTGTGGAAAATATTAAATTTTATGTATATATGTATACATACACACATATATGTATCCCTTTATACACATACGTATATATTACTGCTTAAACAAATTTGTAGATCAGTATTTTGAATTGCTAGTAATTAAGTCTAGAAGTTTATAGATGCACACGAAAACACACACACTTTGTTTCTATTTGCCAGCCAGTCAGAAAAGGGAGAAAAATATACGGAGAAGAAAAAGAAAGACTTCACATTTGAACAGCAGTTACAGATATAGACACACCACAAACATGCAAACACTCACACTAGAAAAGCATTCATGGGATACAGACAGACTGATTTATTGTATAAATACAATAAGAATAGGAAATTTGAAGACAGATATGAATTCAATCTCACCTAATACTCTTGTGAGCACTGAACTTACATAGCAGTCATTGTAGTCTCTATCCTATAGCAGTCCTGTTCAGTTTTATTCAAGAGTCTGTACAGAGAGCACTCCCTTTAATATGTAGTCCTTTAAGAGATGTTCAAAGAGATTCCCGAGAGATTCCTTTTATAAACTCAAGAAAGATCTACTACATTATCAGATTTTTCTAATCTGAGGCTACTGCTAATCGAAGTGATAGGGGGGAGATGCTAGATTTCAAAGTCTCTAATAGTTTCAAAGAGGTGGAACGTAACTCCTCTTTCCTTAAGTATGGGCTGCCCATAGTGATTGTCTCCCTAAGAGTATAGTATGGAAAGGGAGAAAAGAATGACTTCACAGTGGAGAAACCTGACAAACTACTTCAGCCAGGTGATCAAGGTTGATGTCAACAGTGTTAACTCATGGTGATAGAATGTACCCTTGAAATGATGTGATACAATGGCACTTTACCTCTGTATTCATCCTCTCCAAAACCTACAACCCCAGTCTAATTGTGAGAAAAAAACATCAGACTAATCCAAATTGAGGGACATTCTATATAATCACCGACCAGTCACTCTTCAAAACTGTCAAGGTCATCAAAAACAAGTAAAAGTCTGAGAAAGTGTCAACAGCCTAGAGCCATCTAAGGAGACATGAGGACTAACTGTGGTGTGGTGCCCTGAATAGGATCCTGGAACAGAAAAGATATTAGGTGAAAACTAAGGAAATTTGAATAAAGTATGGGTTTTATTTGATAATATTTAAAGATCATGGTTCACTAAATGTCACAAATGTACCATACTAATATAAGATAACAGAAACTAGGAATAGGATATATGGGAGCTATCTGTACTATCTTTGTAACTTTTCTGTATAATCTAAATCTATTCTAAAATAATAAGTTTATAAAAAAAGTAAAGTAGGAAACATGAATAATATACTTACTATATAAGAGAGGAATAAACATAATATATGAGGGTGAGTAAGAGCAAATATTAAATGAATAAACTCTGGGAAACTTGAGAATCCCTAAATTTGTTGTTTGAAATTTTAAGCTTTTATTATATTGTTTACCTAAAATTTGATTTGCAAGCACAATTGATTCATTTCCTGCAGTCTGAGTACTTCCCAATAATTAAGGACTTAGGACTTCAGAACAGGTTGGGTGAGGTATACATTTTGTACTGGCTTGACCTTTTTATGCATTAATAATTACTGTTGGAAACCTATTTCAAACAGTGGTGACTACACTGGGTATTCAAAAGTAAATAAGACTGACTAGAAGAATGTCATAGTCTAGTGAGAGAGACTGACACATAAACAGTTAAATACAATGCAATGTGAAACATGCTGTGAAAGGACAGGGAGGGGGTGGCTAAGCTTTCTGGGTTTCACAAGACACCGTCTTAGAAAAGCCCCTATGACCCTTGTTTCTTGATCATTGAGGTGCAAAGTCACTATTACTCAAAACCTTGCTGTTTTTCATAGCTGCTGATGTTTCAGCATCTGTTCTTTCTTATACCATAATCACTTTTTTTGCTTAATAAAGTCAGAGAATATTAATGTTGAGAGAATAAAAGGGAAATTCAAGTTTATCCATTACATCTTTCTAAATCATTCATGAGTTTCCTGGCAAAGGGCATCCACCCTGTGTATGAGCACTTTTAGGGATGGAAAGCTCAATATGTTTCAGGGTGGCCTAGTCCATTGTTTTAACAATCCAATTATTCAAAATTTTCTTTAACAGTAAGTCTTAATTTTGTTTCTAGTCATTATTCATTCATTACAGACCTGCCTTTGTTTTTTCCAACCTTCAAATAGAGGACATTAATAAATGCACGTATGTAATTTAAAAGTTTAATTACTTTGCAGGTACACATGGTAGAATCAGTATATAAACATCAATGGAAACATACTTTATGCAGTTTTAATGTACCACAAATTTAATAGCTGTCATTTTAGTGGCATATCATTAAATGTCATTTCCCAACTTATGGAAAGTATGTTTCAGTTAATGTTACTAGTTCACAAACATTTTTAAGACTATCTAGTTCACAAACATTTTTAAGACTATCTCCAGCTCATTTTAAAAATGTAATTTTGATCAATTAAAAAAGGTGCTTTTAAATGGCACCATAAAGAGTAATCTAATAGAACTAGGTTAAAGCAAATGAAGTAGTTAAGAAATTTGTCTTTATCTTATGGGAAAAATTCATTGAAGAATATTTGTAGAGTTTAAGCACGTCATTAGGAAGCATTATCATTAGGGATATGGTATGGAGAGTCAATTTAGAGTGTAGATTTATCTAGCTATCAAGGATGGTAGAATAAAAAATACTTAGGTGACTTCACTTAGGTGAAGTCACCTAAATCACTATCTATCTATGTTTATCTATCTTATATTCTAGAGGCTTCTAGGCAATAATATATTTGTCTTGATTGTTGCATTTATTACAAAAAGCAAAGAATGAAACCAGTAATATATGCTGTTGTGATTTCATAAGTATTAAATAGGACGTTAATGAAAATATTAATAAAAAGAAATCATGTGAAAGCTATCTATACATTACTTCATGTAATGTTTGCAGTTAGTGTTCATAATGTCTACAAAGTTATTCAGTTTTAGTACTCCACAATGAGTGTGAAATTCTTGGCATTTAAAAGAATGATTGCACACCTCTACAAGATTAAAAAATAAATTATACTTGTTCTTAATTTGATATAAGGTTTGTTCCCAATTTTGAGTGACCAGCCCTTTATATTCCCTCAGGTGTTCTACTCCCTTGATTAATATAGAATTAAAGAATGTCAGTTGTGAACAATAAAATACTAATTCTACTCATGTACTTATAATCCAAGTTAAAATTAATTTAAAATTAATTCATTCTCTTCTCTTCTTATTGCTGTCTTGCCAAACTCCTTGAACTTCACAAGTCTTTTTCACATAAGTGCTTACTTTGTCTGGTATACCCTAAGCTCTGCTTAATTTAGTTGCAATTATCTTTAACATGAATGTAGACCTTCACTTTCATCCAAATTTATTCTTGTTGGCCTTATGTTATTCACTGTAGATATCTATATATCCTCTACATATATAGATATATCCTATATATCCCTATAGATATAGATATGTCCCCTTTAGTGAATAACATTGTGATGGTTTTTTACATGTCAACTTGACTGAATCATGGGGTGCCCAGATATTTGACTAAACATTATTTATTTCTGGGTGTGTCTATGGGGGTGTTGGTGGATGAGATTAACATTTGAGTCAGTGAAGCAGATTGCCCTCCTCAGGGTAGGTAGAGATCATTCAGTCCTTTGAGGGCCTGAATAGAACAGTGGGTGGCGGGTGCAGAATTTGTTCTTTCTGCCTGATTGGATGAGCTGGAACATGGATCTTCTTTGGCTTTTGGATTGAGATTTACACCATTGGCTCCCTTGGTTCTCAGTACTTTGGACTCAGACTGAATTACACATAAGCTTGAATTACACTATGTGTTTTCCTGGGTCTCTGGTTTGCAGATGGCTGATGGTGGGACTTGTCCTGTGAGCAATTCCTTGTAATGAATATATAGGATATTTAAAAATATTTAAAATATTACATTCCTTATGATACTTATATATGTAGTAATAATGTATATCATAGGTTCTATTGGTTCTATTTCTCTAGAGAACCCTGACTAATACAAATATATATACATAATGGAGATCTGTCTATCTATCTACCATTATCTATCTATCTATCTATCTATCTATCTATCTATCTTATATCCTGGAGGCTTCTAGGCAGGTTTCAGCAGTGACTTAGATCCGTGATTTTGGTTAGTTTTGCAGCTATACATGTTTATGTAAGGCCTAATGCAACAGGCTTTGTATATTGAAATCTTTAAGTTTGAAATAAACCAAAAAAAAACTTGAAGAAAGGAAAAAAAATGAAAAGAAAGGAAAATTATTGAAATCAATTTCATAAGGATGTCAAATTTTTAAATGGACAGAAAATTACATTAATTTTAGTGAAAATAATTATATGTAAATTATTTTTAGCAATTAATTTTCCCTACAAGGTGGATTTGATTTTCTAATAAGACAAGAAATGAAATGAGTTTTTCTTTAAGATTGTTTTCTTTTTTTTCTTTTTTTAATTGAAGTATAGTTGATTTGCAATGTTGTGTTCAGATTGTTTTCTAAAGACAGTCTCATGTACTCTTTTAGTCAAAAAAGTCAATCATATTCCATTTACCATCAGGAATAACATGGGGGAACCTGGAAAACATTGTCATAATCTTATTTTAATTTTGAATTGCTTTAGCAAAAAGTCAAGAACACTATGAAAGAGCTCAAGTTCTATGGGAAGTCTGTAGGAACCTTGGCATCAAAGGTAACGCTAGAACCTCAAGCTCACCAGGACTCTCCTCCCCTTCCATCTCCTGTTTCTGTGTGTCTATTCTCAACTTTATTTTGCAGGCAGTTTCCCCCATATAGTTGGGAAGATGACCGTTGTTAGCTATTCCCAGGATAGTAATTTTCTCAGAAAAGACACTGTCTCTTCCCCAGTCTGTTCTAATCAGTCCTGGATTCTGATTAGTGCCCCCTGCTCCCATACCAATCTCTGTGTTCAGGAGAAATGTGCCAATTCATGTTCAACTTGTCTCAATATGTCTGCCCTGAAACTAGGGGGTTGGGGAATAGGTTTACAATCAGGAATAGAAGATTGAATAAAGATATATCAGGTGGCCAAAAAAACAATAGACACTGCATTTCATTATATATAGTAGTAGACTGAATGTAGTGTGTATAAATCTGGACTACTAAGTATGATTCTATATAAACATTTTAATAAATGCAAAATAGAGCTTGGATTGAAAAGCAGTATTGTGGTGTGGGACATTTATTGCACCAGAAATCAGAGGTCCTGGATCATGAGTTAGTCCCTTTATACTCATAGGCCTTGGATAAGTCACCTAAATGCTGAGCCTTATTTTTTTTAATTTCTAAAATGAGAATTTTACAAATGTAGGCATTATTCTTCAAAATTTCTTTGAAAATGATATGTTTGGTTCAGAAAAGGCTAAATAAAATTGTAAAGGGGAGAAAGGTTTATAGACCTAAACTGTTTTATCTATCTATCTATCTGAAATAATCATGATTATAGCATTTAAAGTGATTGCTGTCTTCTCTGTAATTCTTCAATGTAATTCTTAAATTTAAGGAGGGTAGAGGCTATTGAATATGTATATATGAGAATGAAAGCCTAAAGGTAATCCAATTAGATGTTAAATTTTCTTGGTTAATAATTTTATTTCTTGCTTTAACTATTATAGCCTTGGGACTGGAGATAGAGTTGTACAGTTTTACTCTGCTGAATTCCAAGTTTTTCTACTATGTAGAGTTTTGAATAAAATTTTGATTCCCCTCAGACTCTTTACAGGATTACTCTGAACTGTACAAAATACCCCTGATCAATAAAGTAGCATTAACCTGACTTGCCCTGAAATATGCAACTTTCCATTTCCACATTTGCTAAACATGCAGAACTCATCCACATTAGGAAGTCCGAGTTGTCTTTACTCTTTCTTTGTTCCTAGTATTGATTTGTATATAGGGTAGGAAAGAGGAAAAGGTATTTTTGGTGTGCTCTTCAGCTCCTTTCCCAAATACTTTATCTTATCAAATAGCCACATGCCAGCTCTTCCTTTCTTCCTGAATAACAGCTGTGGTTAGACAATTTACCTGATTGCTCACAGCTTATACAAATACCTAGAAATTCATGAAAACATCATAAGGATTAGAGTGTTAATCTTATGGGATATGATGGACAGAGAGTCTAGAGCCAAACATCTTCCACCCTCCCAAACTTCCAGGTATGCCTTAAATATCCACTAAGAAGAGAGGTAAAGGGTAGATAAGTTCATCAATAATCATCACAGAAGGAATCTTCCAAGCATTCACAATAAAGCTATAAGTACAATCCTATTAGTGTCCTTTGTTGTATTTTCAAGTGATAACTCAGGACCATTTTTCTTTCTTTTATCCTATGAGACAATATAGTGATGTTTTCCTTAAACAAAAATCTACAACTAGATTCACCTGTATTTATATGAATGTATACTAACATAATGGTTTCTCAGTTTGCTATTTATTTCACACTCACAATTAATTTAATGACAAGAAAAGCTATACTGGTATTATAGTTATTTAACAATTAGGTACATTAAACAATAGAATATATGACATCTTTACAGTCATGGGCATTTTCCCAAGAGTGTCTAGTACAATGAGGAAAATACAAGAGAAAACCCAGCATTGGGTTCACAGGAACCTGGTTTTAAATGATGGCACTATTACTTTCTAGCTTTTTGATGTATGAAATTTATCTACCTTTATAAATGTATACTTTTTAATCTGTGTAATAAAGATAGCATAATAATATCATGTGATTTGTTAAGAATATAATATACTGTCTAGACTGGTAATTCTCTTCTTTCCCTTTCTAGTCCTCTTATACAGGACCCAACCATCTTTTACTGATTTGTTCCTGAATAATTTCTTAATTATTATTTTAAATTTACAGAAAAAGTTTCTTATATTTATGTGCAGTCTTTATATTAAGGGGTCTTATTTTATCACTTAGCATGCATCAGTGAAATTATTTCCTTAAAAGGGTGCTATGAATTCTGATAAATTTAGGCATATTTTCTTGTAATTGAGAACTCATGAGGTGAAAATGTCCTTGTTGAATAACCTCAGACTATACATCTGAAACCAAGTTTCTCAATGGAATTGCATGTCTGATTGAGAATGAGAGGTAATTAGTGAGTTCTTTCTATATTTTACTGTTATCATAACAGAACATTTTTTAGTTCCTTACACTTCATTTTGTCTAAAATTAGTATGCTCACTCATGCCTCAGAAATTCTCTGTGTTGTCCCTTGGGATGAAAGAGATAGAATTATGTGATATGTGTAAACAGGGATTAATTTAATCTTAGGCAAATCCACACTTTGCAGTGTGAGTGAGGTTTGCAGAGTATTATAAATACAGTGAGTTAGATACAGCTTGACATCTTGTTTTTTGCGACTCATACTTTTTAAAAGCTTTTCAAAATCACTTATTAATTTTTGGTATGCAAAATTACATGGGAAAAAAATAAAAATTGAGCAACAAGTCAAATTTACTTTGGATTGAATGTTAAAAATGTCTCTTACCTATTGGAATAGGAATTAGGTTTTATGTGATTCTAAAAGGCATGTGTCTTCTTTGCAAAAGTGCAGTTGTCTTGCTTAGAGATGCATGTTGAAATGATGCTCATAACTTGGGACATTTATTCATTTTGATTCCCAGCATTGTTCATCACTCGACTGGACAGCATTTATTTGCTGGCACCCTATGAACTCTAAAGTACATAAGTTTAATGGCAGGAGTGTGTGTGGAGAGATTGGCAGAGAGAAGCCCAACATACATCATGTGGCTAGAAATGATATAGTAGGAAGTCACAAGCCATCATACTCATTGTAGGTTTAAGCTTTAGCCATTTTTGTGGTTAAAAAATATATATTTGGGGGAGATTGGACTTTATCCAAAATCAATTTACAGCTCTCAAATTTTTTTTAAAGCCTTCACAGAGGGAGACATGAGTTTGGCACCTCTATTAGAGCTACACTTCCGGGAATATCAGGAATCGACATATTGGTTTAATAAAGAGTAAAAAATCCAATCAATGCAACATCAAGGTTTGGCATGAAATAGAGTAAGTTGGGGATTTTCTTTCAGAAGGCTAATAGCAAGGTAGTGTTAACTCATAGGATCTTGACAGGTATTAGAAATTGGATTGTATAAAAGAAAGGAAGATATAATGTAAATAATAGAGATCACATCTGTTTTCAGTATCTCTAGGGTGAAAGAGTAGAAACACTTGAAGTTTTTAAAAGTCTTGACTAGTCAAGCCATAGAGGAAAGGAGTATGGACCATAAAGGGTTATAGCTTCCATAGATCCAGGACATCAAAAAGAAGAGCAATACTACATGTGCAGCATAAGTGGATTCAGTTGTCTGTGACTATGAGCACAAGCTGTCTGTGATTAGAATCAAAACTATCCTATCACAGCTGGAACCATTAGAATGGTCTTGGGTGGGGTTTAGAATGGGGAAAAAAATCTGAATTTGAATCTCAAGGCTGTCTTTCAAATTACAGAAAGTCCTTAGAGACTTGTGTCTGATGGAAAATTGTACAAACTAGAAAAGAAACCATGAGTTTGACTACAGGTGTACTGAAAACATAACACTCAGTCATTATTTAGGTTTAATTTTAAAGGATCAAATTGAATGATTCTTGAATGATCTTATTAAGAGTCTAAAGCTCCAGATAGGAAAATGTGGTTTGTGAAAAGTTTTCTGAAAAGAACATTTTCATGTATATGCATTAAAAAAAAGTAATATAAGAAATATTAGGGCATAAATTGAGTAAAGAGTTAAAAACTTTGTCATGATCCTAAAAACTCATTCTTGTTTTAGTAAAGGGATTCTCCATATGGTTTATTAAAAATTTTGCCTTAATTAGTCACTATTTAACCTTTACTATATTCTATATATCTCATTCTTCAGATCTGTAAAAACTAACATCATACCTATCTGGCTATTTTGGCTTTATTCTAAGTGGATTTCTTCCTTTTATTTTATTGCTATCCAAAATTTGGGACCTTTATTCTCTTGATGTCATTACTTTAGCAGGTGCTATGCCCAGGTTTTAGCTACCAAGCTTTGTTCAGAGGCAACGAAAAATACGTGTAATGGCTAAATTACAGACCAGGCACCTGCTGTCAAATACAGTCAGCATAGAATAAATCACTCCTGCCTGTGAATCAAAATTTTAACTTCCCCTTGGCTGTCTGCAGAGCACAGCACAGCACCTGAGACATCATTATGGGGATGTTTTGTCAAAGTACACCATTGCCCTTTGATATCAGATGCCAAAGCATTTATGCCATACCTGGGATTTGTAAGATTTTCCTTGGATATTAGTTTATATAATCATGGTATAATTTATTATTATTTGCCTCTTACTCATTATTTCACATTTTCTACTAAGTTTAATGAGAGAGTTTTTGGCTATACAAATATCCCTCAAAAAATAAGTAATATGTTTTGCTAAATAGATTGTATGAAAGTCACCCAGTTCATGAAATAAGAAAAGTCAGTTGGCAAAAACATACTAATTTCAAAATGTATGTAAAATAACTCTTTTATGCCAAAGCAGAATTGTATCCCTTGAATTGGGCCACATAAAATAATATAGTGATGATAATTCAATTCTGATTAACACCATTTGGGCATCTACTACATGTAAATCCCTTTTCTAGACATAGTGAGACTTAAATGATGGATAAGAGTCAACCCTACCCTCCAGAAATTTATAATCCAATGTGGTCAAGGAGAATAATATATACATAATGATATGCATATTTAAAGGCAAATAATTTAAGTGCTGTAGTACAGAGGTTCTCAAATTTTATTCCTTGGGTCAGTAGCACCAGCATTACTTGTGACCTTGTTAGAAATGCACATTTTAGTTAGGTTGCATCTCAAATCCTTGAACAATGTGGGGGTTAGAGGCAACAATCTCCCACTCAGTCAAAAATCCACTTACAACTTTTGACTTCCCCAAAACTTAACTACTAATAGCTTACTGTCGACCAGAAGCCTTACCTGTAACATGAACAGTTGATTAGCACCTGTTTTGTATGGTATATGCATTATATACTGTATTCTTACAATAAAGTAAGCTAGAGAAAAGAAAATGTTATTAAGAAAATCATAAAAAAGAAAAAAATCATTTATAGTACGGTACTATTTTTATCCATACCAGAAGTTCATATCGTCTGTTTACAAGATGAATCATCTGTCAATACCTATATCAATGTCATCTCCTATGATACAAAACACTGTATGTTATATATATTACTAACACTGGAAATCAAAAATGAAGAGATAATGTGAAAAATAAATTCATATTTTCTTACAGGCATCATGCATTGATAATGAAGAAGCAGCAATGTGATTGCTTTATGGTAGCCTAGTGTAATCAATATGATTGCTTCACAGTAGCCTGGCCTATACACTAATGAATTAATCATTATAAAATTTTGTGGCATACAGTATTATAGTCATATTCATAATACTGTATTGAAACTTTGTTACATTTTTAAAAAACCACTTACCTGTGATGATAGGCTGATATGCAGTTTTTCCAGTTATGAGAGAGAGACATACTATGCAGCAATGTAATTCTTTGAAAGCAAAGTTATAAAATAGTAAGAAAACTAATACATTATTAATTTCACATTAAATATCACTCACTTTATGCCCACATAAGGATAGACTATCCACTTCAATTCAAGCCTTGCACTTGATGTTCTGAGCAGTGAATGCTTAGATGATGATGATGATGATGATGATGATGATGATGGTGACACGAAAACATCTCATACAGTTCTTGCCGTAGTTATTAGATTTTCACATGAAGACAATCACACACACGAGAGACGAGCATGTTAACTGTATGGCATGATTATTTACTATTCGTTAAGTAGAAATGGATCATCATGAAAGTATTCATCCTCATCTTCATGTTGAGTGGGCTAAGGAGGAGGAGGGAGAGGAGGGATTGGTCTTGCTGTCTCAGGGGTGGGAGTGGTGGAAGAGGTTGAAGAGTTAGAAGGAGCAGTAGGTGAGGCAGGCACGCTCAGTGTAACTTGATGGAAATACGTCATAATTTCTGTCTGACGTTTTTGGTTTTTCATATCTCTAAAAATATTTCTGTATGGTACCAATTCTTCTTCCACTGTTTGCTTTCATTGCAGTGCCTGTATCATAGAAGGGTCCATGTCATAAAAGAAGTCAAAAGCAGTCTTGAAAAATCAGGACCATTTTGCCAGATTCTTTTTATTTTCCCACAGTGTGTATATTCTTTTTTTTTTAATTGGAGTGTAATTGCTTTACAGTGTTGTGTTAGTTTCTGCTCTATAGTGAAGTGAATCAGCTATACGTATACATATATCCACTCCCTCTTTAACCTGTCTCCTCCCCGCCATCCCACCCATCTCAGTCATCACAGAGCACCGAGCTGAGCTCCTTGTGCTATATGCAGCAGGTTCCCACTAGCTATCTATTTTACACATGGTAATGTATTTATGTCAAACCTAATCTCCCAGTTCATCCCACCCTCCTCTTCCCCACTGTGTCCACATGTCCATTCTCTATGTCTGCCTTTCTATTCCTGCCCTGCAAATATGTTCATCTGTACCATTTTTCTAGATTCCACATATATGCATTAATATATGATGTTTGTTTTTCTCTTTCTGACTTACTTCACTCTGTATGACAGACTCTAGGTCCATCCACATCTTTACGAATGACTCAATTTTGTTCCTTTTTGTGGCTGACTAGTATTCCATTATATATATGTACCACATCTTCTTTATCCACTCATCTGTTGATATACATTTAGGTTGTTTCCATGTCTTGGCTATTGTAAATAGTGCTGCAGTGGATATTGGGTACATGTGTCTTTTTAAATTATGTTTTTCTCAGGATATATGCCCACCAGTGGGATTGCTGGGTCATATCGTAGTTCTAATTTTAGTTTTTTTTAAAGAACCTCCATACTGTTCTCCACAGTGGTTGTATCAATTTACATTCCCACCAACAGTACAGGAGGGTTCCCTTTTCTCTGCACCCTCTCCAGCATTTATTGTTTGTAGATATTTTGATGATGGCCATTCTGACCAGTGTGAGGTGATACCTCATTGTACTTTTGATTTGCATTTGTCTAATAATTAGTGCTGTTGAGCATCTTTTCATGTGCCTCTTGGCCATCTGTATTTCTTCTTCACTGAAATGTCTATTTAGGTTTTCTGTCCACTTTTGGATTGGGTTGTTTGTTTTGTTGATATTGAGCTGCATGAGCTCTTTGTATATTTTGGAGATTAATCCTTTGTCCGTTGCTTCGTTTGCAAATATTTTCTCCCATTCAGTGGGTTTTCTTTTCATCTTGTTTATGGTTTCCTTTGCTGTGCAAAAGCTTTTAAGTTTCATTAGGTCCCATTAGCTTATTTTTGTTTTTATTTTCATTAGTTTAGGAGGTGGGTCATAAAAGATCTTGCTGTGATTTATGTCAAAGAGTGTTTTTCCTATGTTTTCCTCTAAGAGTTTTATAGTGTCTGGCCCAACATTTAGGTCTTTATCCATTTTGAGTTTATTTTTGTGTATGGTGTTAGGGAGTGTTCTAATTTCATTCTGTTATGTGTAGCTGTCCACTTTTCCCAGCACCATTTATTGAAGAGGCTGTCATTTATCCATTGTATATTCTTGCCTCCTTTATTAAAAATAAGGTAGCCATATGTGCGTGGGTTTATCTCTGGGCTTTCTATCCTATACCATTGATCTGTATTTCTGTTTTTGTGCCAGTACCATACTGTCTTGATTACTGTAGCTTTGTAGTACAGTCTGAAGTCAGGGAGCCTGATTCCTCCAGCTCCATTTTTCTTTCTCAAGATTACTTTGGCTATTCAGGGTCTTCTGTGTTTCCATACAAACTGTATAATTTTGGTTCTAATTCTGTGAAGAATGCCATTCGTAATTTGATAGGGGTGGCATTGAACCTATAGATTGCTTTGGGTAGTATAGTCATTTTCATTATATTGATTCTTTTAACCCAGGAGCATAGTATATTTCTCCATCTGTTTGTGTCATCTTTGATTTCTTTCATCAGTGTTTTATAGTTTTCTGAGTACCAGCCTTTTGCCTCCTTAGGTAGGTTTATTCCTAGGTATTTTATTCTTTTTGTTGCAATGGTAAATGAGATTGTTTCCTTAATTTATCTTTCTGATTTTTCATTGTTAGTGTACAGGAATGCAAGAGATTTCTGTGCATTAATTTTGTATCCTGCAACCTTACCAAATTCATTGATTAGTTCTAGTAGCTTTCTGGTGGCATCTTTAGGATTTTCTATGTATAGTATCATGTCATCTGCAAACGGTGACAGTTTTACTTCTTTTCTAATTTGTATTGTTTGTTTCTTTTTCTTCTCTGATTGCTGTAGCTAGGACTTCCAATACTGTGTTGAATAATAGTGGTGAGAATGAACATCCTCGTCTTGTTCCTGATCTTCGTGGAAATGCTTTCAGTTTTTCACCATTGAGAATGATGTTTGCTGTGGGTTTGTCGTATATGGCCTTTATTATGTTGAGGTAGGTTCCTTCTGTGCCCACTTTCTGGAGAGTTTTTATCATACGTGGCTATTGAATTTTGTCAAAAGCTTTTTCTGCACCAGTTGATATGGTTAAATGGTTTTTTATTCTTTAATTTGTTAATATGGTGTGTCACATTGATTGTTTTGCATATATTGAAGAATCCTTGCATCCCTGGGATAAATCCCACTTGATCATGGTGTATGATCTTTTTAATGTGTTGTCAGATTCTGTTTGCTAGTATTTTGTTGAGGATTTATGCATCTATATTCATCAGTGATATTGGTCTGTAATTTTCTTTTTTGTAGTATCTTTGTCTGGTTTTGGAATCAGGGTGATGGTGGCCTTGTAGAGTGTTCTTCGGAGTGTTTGTTCCTCTGCAACTTTTTGGAAGAGTTTGGGAAGGATAGGTGTTCACTCTTCTCTAAATGTTTGATAGAATTTGCCTGTGAAGCCATCTGGTTCTGGACTTTTGTTTGTTGGAAGATTTTTAATTACAGTTTCAATTTCATTACTTGTGGTTCGTCTGTTTATATGTTCTAATTCTTTTTGGTTCAGTCTTGGAAAGTTGTACCTTTCCAAGAATTTGTCCATTTCTTCCAGGTTGTCCATATTATTGGCACATTGTTGCTTGTACTAGTCTCTTATGATCCTTTGTATTTCTGCGGTGTCAGTTGTAATTTCTCCTTTTTCATTTCTAATTTTATTGATTTGAGTCCTCTGCCTTTTTTTCTTGATGAGTCTGGCTAAAGGTTGAGCAATTTTGTTTATCTTCTCAAAGAACCAGCTTTTAGTTTTTTTGATCTTTGCTATTGTTTTCTTTCTTTCTATTTTATTTATTTCTGCTCTGATCTTTATGGTATCTTTCCTTCCGCTAACTTTGGGTTTTCTTTGTTCTTCTTTTTCTAGTTGCTTTAAGTGTAAGGTTAGATTTTTTATTTGAGATTTTTCTTGTTTCTTGAGGTGAGCTTGAATTGCTATAAACTTCCCTCTTACAACTACTTTTGCTGCATCCCATAAGTTTTGGATTGTCATGTTTACGTTGTCACTTGTTCTAGGTATTTTCTGATTTCCTCTTTGATTTCTTCGGTGATCTCTTGGTTATTTAGCAGTGCACTGTTTAGCCTCCACATGTTTGTGCTTTTTACAGTTTTATTTTTTTTTTCCCTGTACTTGATTTCTAATCTCACAGCGTTGTGGTCGGAAAAGATACTTGATATGATTTCAATTTTCTTAAGTTTTCCCAGCCTTGATTTCTGCCCCAAGATGTGATCTATTCTGGAGAACATTCCGTGTGCACTTTAGAAGAAAGTGTATTCTTCTGCTTTCTGATAGAATGTACTATAAATGTTAATTAAGTCTATCTGGTCAATTGTGTCATTTAAAGTTTGTGTTTCATTAGTTATTTTCTGTCTGGATGATCTGTCCATTGGTGTAAGTGGGGTGTTAAAGTCCCCCACTATTATTCTGTTACTGTCGATTTCCCCTTTTATGGCTGTTAGCATTTGCTTTATTAAGGTGCTCCTATGTTGTGTGCCTAAGTATTTATGATGGTTACATTTTGTTCTTGGGTTGATCCCTTGATCATTATGTAGTGTCCTTCCTTATCTCTTGTAACAGTCTTTATTTTAAAGTCTGTTTTGTCTGATATGAGTATTGCTACGCCAGCTTTCTTTTGATTTACATTTGAATGGAATAACTTTTTCCATCCCCTCACTTTCAGTCTGTATGTGTCCCTAGGTCTGAAGTGGGTCTCTTGTAGACAGCATGTATATGGGTTTGTTTTTGTATCCAATCAGCCAGTCTGTGTCTTTTGGTTGGAGCATTTAATCCATTTATATTCAAGGTGATTTTAGATATGGATGTTCGTATTACCATTTTCTTAATTGTTTTGGGTTTGTTTTTGTGGGTCTTTGTCTCCTCTTCTGTTTCCCGCTTAGAGAAGTTCCTTTAGCATTTGTTGTAAAGCTGGTTCGTGGTGCTGAATTCTCTTAGCTTTTGCTTGTGTATAAAGGTTTTAATTTCTCTGTTGAATCTGAATGAGATCCTTGCTGGGTAGAGTGATCTTGGTTGTAGGTTTTTCTCTTTCATCACTTTAAATATATCCCTTCTGGCCTGCAGAGTTTCTGCTGAAAAATCAGTTCGTAACCTTATGGTGTTTCCATTGTATGTTTTTTGTTGCTTTTCTCTCACTGCTTTTAATATTTTTTCTTTGTATTTCAGTTTTGATAGTTTGATTAATATGTGTCTTGGTGTGTTTCTCTTAGGGTTTATCCTTCTGGGACTCTCTGAGCTTCCTGGACTTGGGTGGCTATTTCCTTTCCTATGTTAGGGAAGTTTTCAACTATAATCTCTTCAGATATTTTCTCAGATCCTTTCTCTTTTTCTTCTGGGACCCCTATAATTCCAATGTTGGTGTGTTTAATGTTGTCCTAGTTGTCTCTGAGACTGTCCTCAATTCTTTTCATTCTTTTTTCTTTATTTTGCTCCTTGGCAGTTATTTCCACCATTCTATCTTCCAGCTCACTTATTCGCTCTCTTCTGCCTCAGTTATTCTACTATTGATTCCTTCTGGTGTATTTTTCATTTCAATTTTTGTGTTGTTCATCATGGTTTGTTTGTTCTTTAGTTCTTGTAGTTGTTTGTTAAAAATTTCTTGTATTTTCTTGATCCGTGCCTCCATTCTGTTTCTAAGATTTGGGATCATCTTTACTGTCATTACTCTGAATTCTTTTTCAGGTAGGTTGCCTATTTCCTCTTCATTTATTTGGTCTTGTAGCTTTTTTACCTTGCTCCTTTATCTGTAACATTTTTTTTGTTTTGTTTTTTCTGATGGGTGGGGCTGTATTCCTGTCTTACTGGTTGTTTGGCCTCTGGCGTCCAGCACTGGAATTTGCAGGCAGTTGTATAGAGCTGCGTCTTGGTGCCGAGATGAGGTCCTCCGGGAGACCTCACTCTGATTAATATTTCCTTGGGTCTGAGGTTCTCTGTTAGTCCAGTGGTTTGGACTTGGTGCTCCCACCACAGGAGCCCAGGCCCAACCCCTGACCTGGGAACCAAGAGCCGGCAAGCCGTGGGGCACGGCAAAAGAAAAGCAAAAAAAAGGAGCAGTACAGTTGCAGAGGATACAAAATAAAAGTAAAATTAGAAAGATCAAAAATATATAAGGAAAAATAGAAATACAAATGAAACTACTACAAGTTAAAACAGAACCACAACAGAAAAAAGAAAGAAAAAAGAGAACAAGCCAAAAGGAGCAGAACAATCACAAAGTATAAAGAATTAAATAAAATTAGAAACATAAAAAATTTATTAGAAAAAATAAAAATATAAACGAATCAAGAAGGTAAAACAGAGCCATAAGATAAAAGAAAAAAAATAAGAGGCCAGAATAGGCCTTGGCTGGGGGGCAGAGCTTAGGCGGGGGCAGGGTCTAGGGTGTGGGGGCAGAGTCTAGGGTGCAGGGTCGGTCTTAGGCTCAGGACCCAGCTGGAAAAGGCCTTGGGGGTGGGGCCTAGGCGGGGCAGTGTTTAGCATGGGGTGGGGCCTAGACTTAGGACCTTCACGGGCAGTGGGGAAAGGCAGCATGGCCTGAGGTGGCCTCAAAGTGTGGAGTTTGGAGGTAAGTCCCTGGTTGGGAGTGGGAGGCGAGGCTTAGGCTCACCATGGCTGGAGGGAGCCTCTGAGGGTGGAGGATTAGGCCGAGGAGCCCAGCGGCTCCCCAGTGCCCAAGTGGGCATGAGATGCACTGGCCATGCTCCCTTCTGTTCCTCTGCTATCCCAAGGGTCTCCCCTGTCCCTGTTGATCCCCTAACCATGGGTTGGCCCCACTGGGTGTGGGAACCCATCCCCTCCCCCAGCCGCCCCTCAGGGACACCAGTCCCATTGGTCTGGCCTTTACTTTTGCTCTCCCTTCCCTCCCTCCTTCTCCCTCAGGACCCACAAGGCTGGAGGGGGCCTTGGTGGGCAGAGGGTCAGGCCCAGGATCTCAGCAGCCTCTCTGGGGCCCAAGTGGGCAGGGGAAATGCTGGCCATGCTACCTTCTGATCCTCTGCCCTCCCAACAGTCCCTTTCCCCCCTTTCCCCCTCCGGGTGTGGGCACACTTGCCATGCCCCAGCCGCCCCTTAGGGGCCCCAGTCCAATCCTGCCTCCACTCCTCCTCCCCTGTTTCTCCCCCCACGTCCAACCCGGTTGCTCAGGGTTCCTCCCGTCCCTAGGTAGGGGCCCTAGTTGTGCGGAGACATGAACTCCGCGTCCTTCTAGTCTGCCACCTTGACTCCAACCCCCTGCCAGATTCTAATGGCAGTTTGTTTTGTGGCACTGTTTCTTTTCTTTGTTATTGTGTGGCACTGGTTTGGAAGCACTCATCTCTATCCAGTCATCTTTTATTAATTCCTCTAATTTGGTATCTGTTAGCTCTTGAATTTCTCCAAGATTCTTACCTTGAAACCCTTCGCCCCCCACCCTTTATTTGTCATATCTTTTGTGATTTCCTTGTTTGTCTCTGTACTAAACCTTTGAAGTTATGCACAACATCTGGACACAGTTTTCTTCAGTAGGAATTTATTATTTTGGACTTAATGGCTTTCACGGCTTTTCTTTAACAACAGTGGCATCTTCAATGGTGTAATCATTCCAAACTCTCATCATGTTCTCTCTGCCAGGGTTCTCTTCCATAGCATTGGCATTCCTCTTCATAGAATATTGTGGGTAATGAGCCTTAAAGGTCCTTATGACTCCCTGATCTAGAATAGGACATTTTCATCTCTATTAAAAACCTGTTCAGGGAGATACCCTTTCTCCTCAGTGATTTTCTTAATCTGGGAACTCGTCTGCTGCCTCTTGGTCAGCAGAAGCTGCTTCTTCAGTTATCTTAACATTTTTTAAGCCAAATCTCTTTCTAAAATTATCAAACCATCCTTTGCTGGTGATAAGATTTCTCCAGCTTTAGATCCTTCTTCTTTTGCTTTAAGCTGTAATATAATTACTTTGCTTTTTTTCAAATCACATTAGAGTCTATAGGTATGCATTTCTTATGGCAATCCTGTACTCATATAAAAGCTGCATTTTCAATACAAGGTATTTCCTAAAAGTGTAAGGTTTTTCTGCCTGCTGGCTCAGCTGCAGTGACAGCTTCATGAATTTACTTTCCGTTCTTTACATTGGTCTTTACACTGGATTTATTTATCTTCAAATGGCAGGCAACCACAGCTTCAAACCTCAATCTATAGTACACATCAAGCAGTAGTACACATCAAGCAGACATTTTTGCTGTAATGTCATACCTTTGCTTCTTGATGGTACTTCCAGCATCACTGGTGGCACTTTGTGTGGGTCCCATGGTGTTATTCAGTTTATGGTATTGCACTAAACACAGTGAGAAATACACAAGAACTGTGAAAGATCACTTTTTACTGAAATACACAGTTTATTGGAGAGAACTGCTCATGCAGAGATGATTCATGTCACATGGCATTTAAGCAGATACTCATAACACTTGAGCTCACTGCAGTAGTAACAGGAGGTGGCTATGAAATTATTATAGTGATACAGTATGTACTGCAGTTAATTTTATTCAGTTATGATTTAATGCTGCATCTTTATATTTCTCTCAACTGCAAATGGCTCCACGTACAGTCTGTAACTATGCATAAGTTTTGATAATTTTAACTTTTTGTAGTAGATTTGTATATATTTTATGATAGTAAATGATAAAATAGACTAGTATCTACATATATTTTATGCATTCATGACATACCAAACTTTTTCTATATTTCCAGGTTACACAGTTTGCAAGTTTTTTCAAACTGTCACAAATTTCTAAAACATTTTCCAATATATTTATTGAAAAATATTCACATGTAAGTGGATCCACACAGTTCAAACCCGTGTTGTTCAGGGGTCAACTGTAATTCACAAAGTGGAGGGTGGGGCCTAGAAATCTGTTCTGACAAACCCTCAATATAATTTTGATGTGTGAATCAGTTTGAGAATCACTGTGTAATATATTTATAAAAAATACATTCAGGAGTTCTATTCTATTGAAGGAAGATACCTTGGGGAGATAGTTTTGAACCAGACTTTCAAGGGAAAGTATTAAAGACTAAAGGTTTAACGAATATCCCCCTATGTGCCAGAATATTCATTTAAATATTACAGTAATCTGTGAGGTTAGTTTTGCTTTCTAGAAGAGGAAATGATCACAGATGTTAATGAAATTGTCCCAGGTCACACACTTAACTAATGACCAAGACAGGAATTGGAACTAGATATATTCAGATATCATTGAGAAGAATATAAGTGGACCCTTGAACAACACAGATTTGAACTGCATGGGTCTGCTTATATGTGTATTTTTTTCTTTTTTTTTAAATTTTGATTAATTTTTTTATTGAAGTATAGTTGATTTACAATGTTGTGTTAGTTTATGCTGTATGGCAAAGTGAGTCAGTTATACATAAACACATATCCACTCTTTTTCAGATTCTGTTCCCATATAGGTCATTACAGAGTATTGAATAGAGTTCCCTGTACTATACAGTAGGTTCTTACTGGTTTTCTATTTTATATACAGTAGTGTGTAAACATATTTCTTTCTCTAAATACATACTACATTACTACATGATCTGAGATTAGTTGAATCTGTAGATACAGAACCACAGGTAGGATACAGAGGAACTGCATGTACTGAGGGCCAGCTGTAAGTTATATGCAGATTTTCAATTTTCAATTGTGTGGAAGGTTGGCCCCCTAACCCCTGCGTTGTTCAAGGGTCAACTGTATAAGAAAGAAAATCTTGCTCAGATATAGTTTCATGAGTCTCATGGGGATTGTAGTAGGCAGAATTCTAAGTTGACCCCCAAGATTCCAGCTCCTGGTATTTACACATGTTCTCTCAATTATTTAGTCAAGTAGTATCTAGACACTGCTCTAAAAGGATTTAAGAGAAGTAATTAAGATCCAAATCAGTTGACCTTAAGATAGGGATATTATCCGGATAGACCTGACCTACTCACATGAGATGGTTAAATGTGGATCAAGAGGCAGAGAAAGATAAAATCAGAGATTTGAAGCATGAGAAGGATTCAGTGCAGCCTTGCTGGTTTGATGATGAAGGGTGCCATTTGGCAAGGAATGCAGGTGGTCTCCAGTAGCTGAGAGTGGCCCCTGGTTGACAACTAGCAGGAAATGCCAAACTCATTCATATAGTTACAGAGAAATGTATTCTGTCCACAACGAGTTAGCTTGAAAAAGCTCCCTGAACCTCAGATGGGAATCTGAACCTCATATGGGAATCACAGCCTCAGCTGAAACCATGATTGTGACCTGGTGAGACCCTGAGTAGAGGGTCCAGCTAAACTGTACTCAGACTCCTGACCCCCAGAAACTGTGAGGTAATAGATGTGTTGCCTTAGTACTTTAGTCCACAGAGTTTGTGGTAATTTGTTATGTGGTAGTAGAAAATTAATATAGATTTTGTCATCAGAAGTGATGTGCTGCTATAATAAATACCTAAAAATGTGGTGAGTACACACTTGGAACTGGGCAGTGGGGAGAGGATTGAAGAATTTTGAGGAGTATGGTAGAGGAAACCTAGATTTCCTTGAATAGACTGTTAGGAGAAATTTGGATGTTGAAGACATTGATGGTGAAGACTCAGAAGAAAATGAAGAACATGATAGAGAAAGCCTAAACAGTTTAGCCTTGGACAGATTGTCAGTAGAAATCTGAACTTTACAGTGAGGGCTCAGAAGAAAGTGATGCATATGTTATTGAAAATTGAAGGGAGGGGGATTCTTGTTATGTAGCAGAAGTAAGCTTAGCAATATAGTATTCTACAGCTATGTGGAAAGTAGAACATTTAAGCAATAAACTTGGATGTGTAGCTGAGGAAGTTCCAAGCAAAATACCAAAGGTTCTGCCTAATTTCTTCTTGCTGCTTACAGTAAAATGTGAGAGGGGAAAGACAAATTAGGGAAAAATGGTTAAACAAAAATAAAGACTTGATGATTTGGGAGATTATCAGCTTATCTGTATGGAAAAATATTGTAAAATTAAGATACTATTTCCAAAATACTGCACAGAGTAAAAGCCAAGGGTGTGGCTATACAACCTTTTGCTAAAACCTTAGAAAGATAAAAAAAATTAGTCACACAGCAGGTTCTTTTAAGAGATTAAGGGTGTGCCTCATATATCTTCTCAGACAAACCAGAGTAGCTCTAGGAAGCTCAGTCATCTCACCAGGAGATGACTGAGGAGCAAAAAAAAAAAAAAGGCTTGGGGCTTCCCTGGTGGCGCAGTGGTTGAGAGTCCGCCTGCCAATGCAGGGGACACGGGTTTGTGCCCCAGTCCGGGAAGATCCCACATGCCGCGGAGCGGCTAGGCCCGTGAGCCATGGCCGCTGAGCCTGCACGTCCGGAGCCTGTGCTCCGCAACGGGAGAGGCCACAATAGTGAGAGGCCCGTGTACTGAAAAAAAAAAAAAAAAAAAAGGCTTGGAGTGAAACCTGATGCAATACTATACAGATCAATATGTTTCTTGAGAAAATTATATTAACAGAAGATTTCCAGGTTGGTTGGATTATAGAAGACAGAGAGAATGAAATGAAAAGAGGCTGTTATATACCCCAAATTCTACTGTTGAAAGCAAGCTAATAAAACCACTTAGCTGGAAGGATGACTCAGAAAGTGAAACCAAGAGCCCAGACGATGGAGCTGAGAGCTAGGGAGAATTATTCCCAGGCCTTGAATCATAATCAAGAAACTCTGGATGGACCTAGAGTCTGTCATACAGAGTGAAGTAAGTCAGAAAGAGAAAAACAAATACCATATGCTAACACATATATATGGAATCTAAAAAAGAAAAAAAAAAGTTCATGAAGAACCTAGGGGTAAGACGGGGATAAAGACACAGACCTACTAGAGAATGGACTTGAGGATATGGGGAGGGGGAAGGGTAAGCTGTGACAAAGTGAGAGAGTGGCATGGACATATATACACTACCAAACGTAAAATAGATAGCTAGTGGGAAGCAGCCGCAAAGCACAGGGAGATCAGCTCGGTGCTTTGTGACCACCTAGAGAGGTGGGATAGGGAGGGTGGGAGGGAGGGAGATGCAAGAGATATGGGAACATATGTATATGTATAACTGATTCACTTTGTTATAAAGCAGAAACACACCATTGTAAAGCAATTATATTCCAATAAAGATGTTAAAAAAAAAAAAAAAAAGAAACTCTGGATCGATTTTTCATGACTGGATTTCAAAATAGTGTTGGCCCAATTTTGGGGGCCAAATGACTCCTTTTTACCTTGTGTTTCCCTCATTTTTGAAATGGAATGTCTAATTTTTATCCTATGCCAATTCTACCATTATAGGTTATGAGTGCATGTAACTTGGGTATGTAACTTTAGTTTCACACGTTCACAGATGGAAAGTAATTGTGACTCAGGATGAATTATTGTGAGGAATTTGATCAGCTCTTATTTAGATCATTTAGATAATGAGATTTAGATTTCGATGATGAAATTTTAGACTTGAGCCAGTGCTTTAATAGGATGAGTTTTTTGGGAAGTTCGGGAAGGGGTGAATGTGTTTTGCATTTGGAAGGAAAATGAATCTTTGGGGGCCAAAGAACAGACTGTGTTAGGCAGGATTTTAAGATGGCCCCCAAGATTTCTGGTCTTTGTGGTACACTGTCTTTCTAATGGTTATTCAATTAAATGCTCATGTAGCTACTGCTTGTGAATGGGTTTTTTTCCCCAAGTAATTAAGGTCCCAAGTTAGTTTTCTTCTAAACTACTCGGCAAAAAAGTAGTTTTTGAAAGTAGATTATTTGCTGAATTATAGTTGTTTTGAATAATGAAGCCAAATAATTGATAGAAACTGACCAATGATCTACTAAATTAAATATCATTTGCTTTCTTTCATGTCCTTCCAAATTGTCACATAGATTACCTCACCTCAAAAGAGTCCCTTAATATGTCACATGAAAAGATAATCATTGCTTCTGGTTATTATTTTGTCTGAATAATCTACTTAATCTTCCATTCACTTATAGGTCACCATCATTAATCCAAAATGACTTTGTTCTTTTTTCCTTTTCTTTTTCGTTTTATGTCATTGTCCTTGGAATTCACTTTGAGACCAGAGTTATTTTAACTTAAGAATATCTAGTTTTTGACAATATTTTATGCTTCCTCAGATTCTATCTTAATTTCATTGTATACCTTTATGTATTAAGATAAACAGTGTCAATGCTTTATTTTAGGCTATCTTTGGTGGTTCAGAAGTTTGGGGCATGCATTAAAATAGATATACCATGTTTCTATTGTACTTGTAGTAGTCAGTGCTAGTAAAAGGGCTCTCATGCAATAAAAATTTGACCTTTCAAAGGTATAACAGAGATACAGTCCGTATCCATCTCATATATAAACCTAGTGCCAGCCAAACAATAAACCCTTGTTGTCCTGAATTCAGCCATTAAATCTGTCACCATGTGAATTCGTGACTACATTTTTTTCTGCTGAAAGATCCATCAGTGGAATGGACTATCCGTTTAAATTTGACTGAATTTAAACCAGATGACCTTTATAAAAGCCTTGTGGACACTGTTGGGGAGGGAAACAAGAGAGTAGCATAGAACTTCAACTGCCACATTATATACAATAGCTGATTTTAACGACTTTAAGTACCATATTTCAGATTGATTTAGGCTTTCTCCAAGGTGTGCCTGGGAATTTCACTTTAGCAAAGATGTGGTTCTCAAAATCACATGGTGACATTTATTTTCCACATGAAACCCACCTGAAGAGGGTTATCATTTCAAGCTAAACTTCACATTTTCATTTGGTTTGAATTCTCTCTGTGAAGTTAAAGTTGTTTGAACCTTACTGTAATATTGTTGGTAATGCTAGACTTGATTCTGTTAAACTGTGTGATCCCTATTGTGGAATAGAGTTGATTTTCTCTGCAGTGTGAATGAGGTATTGGCAGTTTCTGATGTAGGAACAAATTCATTGCTGAGAGAAGCAGATTTAGAGGGCGGAAGAAGTGAGAGAGAGAACTCTAAGATAATTTGATTATTAAAAATTTCTTCTTAACCAGGTTCATCAGCTAAAATAGAACTAATAGCTATTGATATTCTAAACTTATTCAGAATCTTACCAAATGGACATTTTCTAAATTTTATGTTTTTTACCTCTACAATTAATATTCTTTGCTTTGAACAAAATGTGATCTTGTTATTATCCTTTTGGAGGATATAATATATACATAGATACACATATATACACATTCATTCTGTTTCTCATGTGGACTCTGAGACAGTCCTAGAAATGTCAGCAGACCTCCTGGAGGCAGGAAGGAAGGCTCATTTCAGTTTCAGATTATATTAATTCTGAATGAAATCAAGCCTATTCTCACGTTTATTACGGCAACCTGGTCCAAGTAAAAAATTGTAGATTTTAATAAGGGCATTTTCATTGGTTTCCTTCCATTCTCACAAACTCATAAATCAATTCCTGTCAGCCATTACAGAGTTGTCAGTTCTTATGAGTAAATATGACAGCCAAATACTATTTAAATCTATAAAATTATATTTCTGTTAGTGAACTAAACACAATTTTGGCCTCAATGACACCCTCTTTGTTCTTTGAGTTTATTTTTTTCCAGCTCATTTAAACTATCTGAAGAAACTGGAAAGAGTGTACTCAAATGGAATATATATTTAGATACCAGCAGAGTATATATTTCTTTGAACAGTCTAGCAAAGAGTAAAATTAAATAAAAAGTCATGATAAAGAAAGTAGGGAAAACAAGATTTTTTAAAGAAAAAAAAGTTTACATGTGAACTATTTTGTAGAAACAAATAACTTGATATCTTTAAATTTACACTTCAAATCCTCAACACCTTTGCATATACATGGTAAATGTTAATTTCTGGGTAATAAAAATGAGATTTAATACCACATCTACAGCTTTATTCATATTCCAAAAGTCTCAGCAGACTAATTAGAGGTATCACATTTTATGGAATGAGCATTCCTTATTTTCTTGGCCTCTAACTACTGTGTAAAATTTAAATAAAGGATATATTTCTCCAGCAGAGAGAAAGGTGAAGATGCTAGATAGAACTGCCATCAGGCTAATAAGGTGAATGTTTTGGGTCTATAATTTTTGCACCAACAGAAGTTCTTTAGAAGGGTCACAGTGAGAAAGCAATGATAATCAGATAAGTAAGATATTTGAACATTACAGAATTTATGACAGTATCCGAGACAGTCACACTTCAGGCCAACTGAATAGATGTTAGGAAACGGTCAATAGTACTAATTTGTGCCTATTCTTACTGACAGTAATATAGCTCTGTAATTGAAATGCTCAGTAACAGTTTTCTACCTAAATTTTAATGATGCCCTTTATAATTCTCTTTTTAATGCAGTTCCTGAACTTTAGAAAGGTTCTTCACTGCCAAATGTCAGTTCATTGTGAAGTGCTGCCTTGGAAAAACTCTTGCTTTAAAAAAAGAAAAAAAGTAGCATTGTTCATGATGTCTGTTGAAAATCGCATTGTCCAGTCATGTGCTAAAATTGTTGATTAGTCCTCTCTTACTGTAAAAAAAAAGGCAAAGAAAAGATCACTTAAAACTAAGTTTGTTTTCAAATTTTAAAAATGCCATTTATAGAATATATGAAAAGAATATTTTTAAAAGAATACTCCCAGTTAATTTATTAAATGGCACAAGAATGTCATAAACGACAATTTCATAGTTACTTAATTAGAGAACTCTAGTAAAGAATTATTATCCTAACATTTACTGTTAAAAATTACTGAATAAAATTCACTGATCATCACTTTCCACCAAATTCATACCTTCTGGGAAAGAGTTTTCTCTTTTTCTTGTATATTTTGGAATCATAAGACCCCCTCTGCCAATCCTGTTTTGCTGATCTATAATGCAAAATCATGTGAAACTAGAATTCCTGAGATATACAAGTTAATACTTTAATTTTAATTTGGTAAAAGGGATGCTTGAAGAGCAGAAAGAGACCTCCAGGAGTTTTCAGAGTAAATAAATTATTTTTATTAACTTTGCTATTATTTTTCGATTTGATGGTATGTGGACAGTTTTGTACCTGGGTTCTGCACTGAGAAAATACAGTTTAAATTTAGTTGGACAGATTGAATAATGTTCATCTTTTGGACATCTGGATATTGATTAAAATTAAGATCTCTAATACTAGGAGATCAAAATTAAAAGCGAACTACAGTTTTATTTATCATTTTAGGAAGAAGTTTTAGTATAATGTATTGTCTTTAAACCTACTTAACAGTCGTGTCTATTTACAAACTTACTGAAAAAGGTAATGTGTCTTGAGATTCACAGCTTTGAAGAGATTAGGACTTTTAGATTTGCTTTTTTGTGGAGCTCTGTCAGAAGTCATTTATGGGCAAATTATTCTGATTAGGAGTAGACTGTTTCTCAGCACTGCCATAAAATAAATCTAAATGTCTCAGCTGTTTCTGGTCCAGTGACAACCTCATTAAAGAAACACCGCACAGTTGCTAGGTTGGCAGCCTCGATTTTGAACGCCAGTCTAGGCTGCATGTAAAGGAGAATAAATTGCCTTCTTATTCCTCTAAAGGTCCATAGTGCTTATAATTTAGGATTGAGAGGCACTCTGAGAACAATGTCCAGAAGCATGAACTACTTCTCCCATAAGAGTATGATACCTGTGAAACAGATGTCATTAACTACAATTCTCAATTTTTCATGTTTGACAGGCAAAGCCAAATATTTTAAGAATTATGTAACTGTTCTTAATAAGTAATAAGTGAAAATACTCCCAAGTTAAATTTCATTTCCCAGTTTCAGAGGACTTCATTACCCTTAGTAAAACTAATAATCGTAATGTGAGAGGAAAAGAAAAAATCTGAATTTGAAAGCTCCAGACACTAAAAAATTAAGATTTCCACGGGGTTTTAATAATGTCATAGATCAACTACAATGCTTTTCTGTGGTGCTGATTCCGGAATATAGTCTCTATAGCTTATGTTTTAAGCCAAGAGAATCCCTTAGGGTTTGAAAATATGAGAAACTCGCCCTGTCAGAATGTAGACCGCCTAGAAGTAAACGTTCAGCACCAAATTTACCCTTATTTTTTAAATGTGGCTTTTGGAGTAGTTGTTTACTACTTATTACGATATCTCAAACTGTCATTCGTGCTGACCTGCTTTGAAAATGTGGAAAATTATATATGTCTCAGAGCTAAGGGAAAATACCCGAAGTGAATGAAATAATATATTTTGCCATAAAATTCCATTATGAAAAATGAACAAATTAATTACCTACACACATACCGTGGATTTACAGGGTAAAGAGCAATGAACAAAGTACCTGTGTATGATGATAATTTTACAAATTTATGTAGAGTTTATATAAAGTTTTATGTTAATAAATTGACCTCGCTGACTTTATCCTCTTCATCATAATGGCAGAATTGCTGGACTGAGTCAGACTTTTGAGAAAGCTTTTACCATTTTGATTCTTTGTTCAGAAGAGGAAGAAAATGTTCAGTTCAGTTCAACAGACATTTAATGAGCACTTAGTCTGTTGCAGTCTCCTTGTGGGACTCTGAGGTGCACAGCAAAGAAAACAGAGTTTCTAATGCAGACTTGCTTATAGTCAAGAGGAACTTACGTATTTATTTAAATATGATTGCATATTCAACTCTTATAGACTTTCCAATGAAGAACAATAGCAACAAGATCAAAGCAAACTAAACAAAGCTCTGAAAAGGTTGTACCAAACATAAAACTATTAGCAGTTTCAACATAAACACTTCTTTCTCTTTCTCTGATCCTGTCTTCACTGTAACTTTCTCACTCCATAAATAAAAATCACTTAAAAATTTTCCAGTTGAGAAGCAGAAGATATGAAAATTAGGTAATTGGTCTGGCCTTTCCAGAAGCCTTTAACAGGTGTGGGAGAAGGAATCCAGGCCTCTGGCATTTTCTTTAGTGGAAGAATTGAAATTAGAAGACTGTGCCCAAGTCTGGCCCCAATACCTCCTATTTCGGTAACCTGTTTCTGTAAGCTGCATGACTTTGGAAAAGTCACTTAGATTTGTAGCACCTTAACTCATTCACCTGTAAAATGGACTATAATACCTTTCCTTCCTGCCTTACTAGGATTGAAATGATGAATAAATGAAATAATACACATGAGCAAACACAATTAGATACCTTCAGTTTTGTCATTAATAGATTTTAATGCAAAATATCTCCCAGATAGTAAATATTTCTCATATTAAGAAATGCCAGAAATTCTGAATGGTCAAAAATGGGTACATTTAGTTATTACTTTTAATAAAGTAATTATTTTTAATAAATTTAGATAGTTAAAGTGATATTTTCACCTATGCATATTCTCAAAAACCAATATCTTTTTTCCTTAAAAAAGCTCATAATCCCAGTCAGTCCTCAAAACATCCTGATTCATGCTTTAAAGATTTTTTTTTCTTTTTTTATATTCTTTTCCATTATGGTTTATCACAGGATATTGAGTATAGTTGCTTGTGCTATGCAGTAGGACCTTGTTGTTTATCCATTCTAAATGTAATAGTTTGCATCTATCAACCCCAAACTCTCAGTCCATCCCTCTCTCCCTGCCCCCCACCTTGGCAACCACAAGTCTGTTCTCTATGTCTATGAATCTGTTTCTGTTTTATAGATAGGTTCATTTGTGCCATATTTTAGATTCTACATGAAGATTTTTTAAAAATTTCAGATCAAATGTTGATATTATAAAGATTTCTACCAACATAATTAATCATTCTACAATCTGATTGGCAAAGTGTGGGCTTTAGCAGTGGAAGTTAAGCCTTGCAAATGGAATGGTCCTTCGAAGAAGCTTCAATGCCAAAGCATTGTTGATGTTGTCAGAGAACAGAAACATTGAAGGGAAGCCAAAGCATTTAATTCCAAAGCTGGAGAGTGTATTCTAATCACTGGATTTAATTCAGTTATCACTCTAGCTATTATTTGAAAAAGATTTATATCACCAAGGTAATAAATTAGAGTTCCTTGATCAACTTGATCAAAAGAAGAATAACATATGCTAAAATCTTAATTATTATGATTTTAGAGGTCACAAAATTTGTAAGGTCTGGGCTGATACATATTTGCTATATTATCTCAAACGATTAGCCCTGTAGACACTGGTTTGTTCTTACAATTGAATGTGATGAAGCTAGAATTACAGTTATATTTCTCTTTGGATAGAGATCAGTGTCCATCCATTCTGAAAGTCAAAATGCAGCTTCTAGACACTTTTTGATAGTTTTGAATGAAGCAGTGGGAGTTGTTGCATTTGCCTATCCACATGCCCCCCCGCAAAAGGCTTCACAAAACAGCAGAAGACAAACTGCCATCAGTGAGTGAAAGAAATTTCACAGATATAAAGGACTTATGAGGATATGGGTCAAAGGGTCAACTGATGTTTGACTTATGAATGTTGTTTGGGAAATTCCAAAGGAGTGAATTCTTGTGAAAACTCCTACCTTGAGCTTTTCTTTTAAGATATGTCAGTGGGTTCTTTTAGACAATGAATAGAAAGAAAAGGAAAGATCAGAAACCATCACGTTTGCTTTGGATCTGGGAAGAGATTTTTATCAGAAGAGAGGAATTCTGACAAAATTCAAAAAACAACAACAACAAAAAAGAAGAATTCTGGTTCGACAGCACAGTTCCTGCACACTAGGTTGCAATGTCTGAGTGAGAGTGATTTACTAACATGAAGGAACATTGGTCGGGACAGTTGATTAGAGGGTGCAAATGGCAGGTGTGGTAAAGGTAGAAGCTGAATAGTAATTGGCCACAGGATTGTATCCCACTTGTTCTCTTTCAGGTATATCAGCTTTAAGCCACAAGATGATTTTCAAGGACTGTATCTTTCACTCTCTACCTTTAAAGCCACTCAGTTGTCTTGAAAATTATTCAGAGTGGTGAATGTTGCATCTTCTTCTCAGATGCCCAGAACTTCTAGCCAGGTTTATTTATCTGCTTTTTTTTTTTCAAATTAAGCTTTCAGTTCTTATAAACAGCAATAGTAATAGTGAATCAAATACCTCTTTTAATTTTTTTGATTTTTATCTATTTGGTTTATTTTATACTTTGTAACACAGTGTATTAAGATAGGAAAAACAGATTTTGGAGTCATAAAACCAGACTTGGAATCTTTGCTATAACACTGAAAAGCCCCTAGATTTTCTGAAGCTATAAAGTACGAGTTTTAGTTTCCTCATCTATAAAATGGGAATAGTGATGTTAAGTGTCCTTGAGGAGAGTACATATTAAATAAAATAGAGTTTCTGAATTTTCTGGACCATTGCCTGGCAAATAAAAATTGTCCAATGAGTGTTCAATTCTTTTCTTACAGCAGGAATTAGAGATACTTAAGATCTTACTGACCTAATTATTTATTGTAAGTTTGTTTACTGTTGCATTCTGTTAAGCCACTTCAAAGTGAAGTGCTCTATGAAAATCTTAACGTGAGTCTTTTTAAGGATGGCAGTTTTGTGCCCTACTTGTTCTCTCCTTCATCATGTACTTATTTTTTAGTGGAAACAAAAGAAATTGTTAATTGCTGTTTATTCTAGTATGTATAAAATTAATTTGACAAAATTCCCTAATGCTGTTTAAAAAGTTAACAGCTGTAGGCAACAGAATTCCATCTTATATTTTCATTTTACAATATCACAGTATAGCATATGTGCTCTTCCGCAGTGTGGCAAACTTGTCAACAGTTCGTCAAAGAGCAGATACATTCCTCACGGTAGAAGAGAAACAATTAATCCTGGGAATGAAACAACTATAATTTCACTTTTTTCTTTTTTTTTTTTTTTTTTTGTAGTGAGCTTTAAGTGTTGTATTATTTTCTGGTTAACCCAGTGAGGGCAATTCAGAATTTTGTCTTCATTTTTCAAGTGAGTGAGTGAATATTAAAAGAGTGCCCCACTTTATAAAGTTGTTAAAATCCAAGTTTTATGTTGTCCTATAAGCATTATACAAAAATTAGGTCTTTGAGGAGGAGGCAATGCCATCAATGATAAAGCTATGGGGTATATAGTAAAACAAAACTTTAAGTTCTAAGTATAGTATCACTAGATGATTCATCTTTACTAAGAAAGTAATTTAACATCTCTAGGGCTCAAGTTCCTCATCCATAAAATGGATGATGACAGTTGTACCCATCTTATAAGGTTGGCTTAGGAAGTAAATGAAATAAATCTTGGAAACACTTAACCCAGTCTCTGGCATGTTATAAACACTCAATAGATATTCCTTGCTTTTACTGTGATAATATGATAACCGTATCATTTTTATTTCCACATAAACGTATTTGAAAAGGGATGGGCATTATTGATCCAGTTAAGTTTTCACTTGGTGCTAAAGACCCTAAAGGTGCCATTTACCTTTTTGGTAGTGAGATATTGACCTGCTCTTCATTTATAGTACTGTACAGAATATTGACACTCTGGGGATTTGGTTCGAGGGAAGAACCAATGTATTATCTGCTGTCTAGCTTCTTTGAAAATTCAAGGTGATATAAAGTACCACCTATAAAGCATTCTTGTCAAACAAGTAAGCAAATAAACACAACCTAAATCTGATCAAGCTTCCAGAATTATTCTATATTGTAGAGTTTTTAATATGCACATGTTATTTTAAAATATACAGCAACATATTAAGCTTGTTTATTTATAGGTAATGAAATTTGAGGTGATTTGGATTCTCTAAAGTCTATGGAAGATGTAATAATATCTAAGATATGGCAAAAGAGGGGGTGCAAAGAATAAAAAATGGGAAGATTTAAGAGATATTCAAGAGATGAGCTACTAGGACACAACGAGGAGTTGCAGGCACTATTAGAGATAGGAGCTGATCAGATTTACCCAGATCCATAGAGAGGAATACAGCAGGTTTGATGGTTCTATAGAAGGATGAACAAACATGGATTTATCATAAGGACAGTTTGTGACATGTTAAAGTTGAAGTGCCTGTAGTATATCTGCGGGGAACTTGAAAGGGCTCAAATTTAGAGAAGCATTTAGGCTGAACATGTAGTTAGCACAAATCAATCAAACAATAAATTCACTGATCAATAAAACATGTTCTAAATAAAATGAAATATTTTGGTTGTTTTGGGATTCCACATAAAGAAAGGTAATGGTTCTTTTGCAAACAGCTAAACTATGTTTAGCTGATAAATAGCTTTTTATTATGAATATTCTGTCCTCTAGAAAAACTTTATTTTCTTAATCCTTTATTTTCTTCTCCTATGTTGGGAATGTCTATTCACCCTTTAGGGAAGAAAAAGTAATGCTTAAACAAGTTAAATTTGGTGAGCACACTTTGAAAAATAATTTTCAGTTGGTTACCAAAAGTAAAAAAAATAATTGCTTTACTGGATTGAAAATATTTTACTTTTTCTTTTAAAACCAGCCTTTGTTTCTCTTGCCCTCTTCCTGTAGAGAAACAGCAGGGAATAGATTTTTTTAATACAAGAATTCATTATCACCCTTGTATTACCTCCCTGTGGTTTCTGGAAAAATGCAATGCTAACTACAATCCCTGGCTGCAGTGTTTGTCTATGCATGTTTTGAAAATGATTGTAGCTATTTTATATCATCAGGCCTCTAAATTATGCTCTTCAAAACTTGCTTAACTTATTTTCCTCATCCTTTCTCCTTGTCTTGGCTGTAGGAATTATGAGTCTTTGGTTTTTGTGGCCATTGTATGCATTTTGAGTATCCATTTTATTTCCTTTTCCAACAATAAAATTATGTCTATTTTATGGAAAAATGATTTTCCCATTGTGCCACTTGTCCTCCTCCTCCCAAATTTAACCAAAACCAAAGCCCTATTATGGTCTTAAATATTAGCAGTTCATTAATACGATGAATTTAGAAATGGAATTTGCTGAGGTAGAGTAGAAGAAAATCTACACGGAGAAGGAAAACCAACTTTTCACTGGAGAATTTTGTGGTAAAGAAAAACTAATAAAAAGGATTATAAAAAGTTCTTTGCCAATAAGAAAGACAGTTGAAACTCTAATAATTGGAGTAAATAAACTGTGGGATTAATGCCTCATGCATGTAAAGTAAATTAATTTTTTCTGGGTACCATTTGCTTCATTTGGGAAATTTTTTACTTTAGATACCTAACATAGCTGGTGTACCTTAATCGCAGTATAGGCATAGAGCAGTAAGGGTTATTTTCAATGACAGTAAGAATTAGAGTGGATTTGCTTTGCAGTTTCTCTCCTTTCATTATGTAAAACAGAAGGAAAAAAAAAAAGGTTTAGGGGAAAACTTGAAAGAAAGAGAGAGAGAGATGGAGGGAGGGAGGGAAGCAGGCATCTAACTATTTGATCACCAGATAGAACTGTTATTTTGCTAAAGGCAGAAATTTTTATTAGGTAAAACTTTACTTTGCCTGCTTGGTTTAGTACATTTTTCTTTTAAGGGGGAAAGAAAGTAATTAAAATGTCCGGATTTAATTTTGCTTTCCATGAAAGACTTACCTGATGATACGAATGTGTTGGAAACATTAGAAGGAAATATGAATGGATAGAATTTTGGACATAGGCGTGTACTTTATATTTCAGAAAAAAAAATCTGGTGAGTCAAAAAATAGAACTATTGTTCAAAAACATGGAAATGGAAGGTCACAGTAATTCTAAAATTTAAATCCAGTCTCTTTAGTTAGGAATCACAAAATTTGAGATCTTTAGAATTGAGGCAGTTAAAGATAATCAGTATAGTTACACAGGACATTTATAAGAGCATAACAAAAAAATGAATACAGAATTTTATATTCCTATCATGTTCTTGATTATCAGAGTTTAGGCAGGAATAGACAAGTCCATTAAGAAAAAAACTATTTCCATAGCATTTCTTATATTTATATGTTCTGATATTGTGTAGTAATATATAAAGACTTATGACAACAGTAGGTATTATTGAAAATAAGTTTTAGACCCTATGGTAGCTAATAAACTTATCACATTTGCAAACTTTATCTTCTTTTTCCAAGTATTATCTTATTTCCTACAATATAAAAACATTCTTCACAGAGCTTCAATCTCTGACCTACTCAGACCAAAAATACCATATTCAGTCATCCCTCTAATTTTCAATCAATTCCAATTTTTAGAATAAGTGACAAAATATATATAATTGGCAAAGCTATCAAGGTTGACACAGTAAATGAGCCTGTAATTCAGATGCAATTCAAATATTATCATTAAAATATGGGCTTTTATATTATAGACCCAGAGAATAATAATTCTTTAACCAGACTACTGCAAACAGAAATTCCAAACTGTCTCTGGTACATAGTCTCCAAAAATTGTTCGTAATAAACAATATCTCCCAGTATGCTCTCATGTATTACTCTCCCTTTCTGAATCTGGGGAATCCTATCATTTGTATTAGCTGATAGAATATGGAAGAAATTATGGTCTGCCAGCTCTAGGCCATGCCTTTAAAAGGCTGGGCCACATCCATTTCTTCGCTCTTGGAAGGCTCACTTTCATATGCCACTGTGGAAAAAGGCTGATTACCCTCCTAGAGAGACTGCATGGAGAGTCCATGCCAATAGGAGAAGGCCTGAGACTGCATAGACAAGAAGAGGGCCCAGCTATGCTAGGATTTCAGTTGAACACCCAGATGATTCCAGTCTCAGCTGCCATCAGACTGAAGCTACATGGGAGTCCCAAAGTGAGAGCAACACAATTATTTAGATGAACCCACTCGACCCACAAATGGTAAGAGGTGGTCAAACAGTTGTTTTAAGGTATTATATTTAGGGGTAGCTTTTGCAGAGATAATCGAAACAGAAATTGGTACTAGAAATCTTTCCATGGAAACAGAGCCTCAAAGATGGGAATTTGTAAGTAGCCCTCTTACCTCATTAGATTTAAAGGCATCCTGAGCCAGGGTGGCACTGCTAGCTCATGGCATGCCATGGCAGAGTGGTAATTTAAATGATCCCATGTAGTCACCTATAGTAATTAAATGCTTACAGAAGGAAAGTTTTAGGTAACCAAGTAGTAACTGCCATAGAAATGTTAGAGTAAAAAAGGGATGTAATGGAGGTGACTGATCACTTCTAAATGCACTGGAAAAAGAAAATTATAAGCTCAGGGTTCTAAATTCTCAACTCAAACTCTTAGTAAGAGACTGGAAAACATCCACAACTTTTCTAAACAATACTTGTATTTCCTGTAGTTGCATGGTCGAGGTGTCTGAAAACCAACCTACAACAAATAATCCAGTTACTGCTTTTTGCCTCAGGACCAGGTTCAATATGCACAATAGTCACCAAATGGTGAGTGAATGAATCAGTACTTGAAAAGAAGGGCCTGGTTCAAAATAAAATACGATAAAAACTTAAGAGAAGCAATGTTTATAGATAAGTACACTCTGACTTCATCTTAAGGAAGATAGGAAGGAGAAAACATTTGGTCCCTGTCATCTTTATATGACTTTAAAAATTATAATTCTGACTCCATTGACTTGAAGAGACCTATAGGAAACATATCTTTTATATGGGATAGTTTCGGTGTTACTTTTTGGTTTCTTACCCATTTTAACTGAAGATTGTTTAATAAAATATATTTTGTGGGAAAGTTTATTCTAAATTGAAATGGGTAGGGTGTTAAATTCCACTTCCAGTCATGGTAATTGTTATGTTTTTTAAAAATGAGGAAAAATTCATTTCAGAATTTCTTTCAGATTTCTTATTTCAGAGTGATTCCTAAATTCAGATTTTTTGATGATCATTTTTAAATAACAAACAGCTTGTATTTGTGAGCTGACATGAAGAGCATGACAGTTGGAGCTTTTAGCCATGCTTATACAGAAACCCAGCTCACCATAATCCTGGTGGAAGGATTGGATTTCTGTTTTTATTAACTTTCCCTCAAGAGACAGACACTTGGCTGTTTACTTCCATTTCCACTTTTGGGGGGTATCATTATTGTTGCTTCTGGGTGACATAAACAGCCTGTTCAGCTTAAATTCACCAAACTTTTAGAATGCAATTTAGTATCTGCTGAAGCCTTATGGTAAACACACATGCCAGACAATATTTCATGCTAGGATATTCCCTATCCACCTATGTTGTGAAGAGTGATCTTCATAGAGGTAGTTGAACTCCATTCTCTAAATTGTTTTTAAATTTCCTTGTGGCTGGCTTAAGTCAATCGAGCAGTGTAGTGCACCTTTTGAAAAATCTCCTGTCTCATTCCTCAATACTTTCCTTTTTTTTTTGTTTTTTTCATTTTAAGCAAGAGAACTCACTGTCATATACTGTATAGTTATCTATGATCTATTGGGCCAACTCTGCCGGATTAATGCCAGATTTCAACACTTAGCTCCCCACTGGCAAACTACTTTCCCACCAGTGGTTAAAAAATGATCACTTTTACGCTTAAGCACACACATTGACATCTCCCGTCTTGAATTCCTCTGAAAAAGAAAAAAATAGAGAAGTCTACCATAGCAACCCCCTCTGGCAGGGACTTGAAAGTGAAAGAGCATTTCCAATTTCAGTCAAAACCAAAACCAACTGGTTCAGAAAAGTTCAGATACTTCAGAAGTTAACACAGGGCTCCCTTTGGTCCCATCAGGATTGATATTCCTATCTGCCCAGTTTGCTTTTACTCAGTTCAGCTGTTTTGTTATTACTTATAGAAAATGTTGCCTCAGCTGGAAAGCAGAATCATATCAGAAACCATTTTTAGAGGAGTTTAATGATGATATTTCAGTGGGACAAAAGGAAAAGAGTACCCCCTCAGGATTTCTTTAAAATCCATAAAGCCAGGTTTTGAAAAGAACATGATTGGAATGCAGCAAGAAACCTATCCTTAACAATTTCTCTTCATTGAATTGCTTCCTGGTTGTTCTTTAAATGGCAAGCCTTCATGGTATAGGGCATCTTTACTTACTGGAAAAATGGTAGCCTTCTCATGGCACAAAAACTATTACTTTCACACAAAGAATTGAAGTAAATTATTTTCTCTCTTTCCTGTTTTAGGATGGAATTTAACTTTGGTCAAGAGATTTTTATTTTTCTTCTCAACGAAAAATCGGATAAGAATCCTGAATTTTTTTTAAATGTGCCAATTGGATTTGAAAGAAAAATTAATAATTTTCTCAAATTTGAAATTTTTTATGCTCTTTTGATTTCTTAAATGGAATTTTTAGATTACTGTAGGCTCTTCATGAGTTATTAACATACAACACACTAAAAATACCACATTATTTTTATGAGGCTTTAAGTGAAATAAAATTCAAAAGTTTTCTTGGGTATTTATACAGGATATCTAAATAGATAAATTGGTGCTTAAAAAAAAAAAAAATCACAGTAAAACCAGACAAGGTGCAACAAAACAAAGAGCAGGCAAGAGTAAAGAATGGTGTTGAATCAGGTGTTTCCCTATATGATACAGATATAGATACAAAAGGATTTAGAGAAGGACCTTGTGGGCTGAGGAAGTTAGAGGGACTTTAAGAGACAAAGAGTCCTGAAGTAGTCACTGGAAGAAATAGAGGTAGAATTCATATTAGAGGCTAAATCTTGACTTTTTAACTCTTTAGAATAAAGAAATGGACATTTCTATAAAGTCAATGTAAGCAAACAACCCTAGAAGTCCTTAATCTAAATTAAAAGAGATGAACACATTTAAAGGAAATATGGTAAAAGAAACTGAAAGCATCTAGGAGGAATGCGAAAAGAAAGGAGAAATACAAGAATACTGTCTTGACAGACAAAGAAGACAACATTCAGGAAAAGGAAGTCATAAACAATTACAACTGTAGTGCAGAGGCCAAGGAGGGTGATAACTGTTGGAAGGCCAAAAGAAAGACAAGGACTGAAACAAATCAGTGAACTTTGTGACAAGGAGATTTTTGTTGACATTACAGCAGTGTCAGTGGAGTGGTTGATGGAAGTTTGAAGAGGTAAATGAAAAGTCAGGGGCAATAATTAGATACTGTTACCCAAGAATTTTAACTGGGAAAGAAGGGACAAATAATAATGAAGTAATGACAGCAGAGAATTGTGTTTATGTATGTGTTTTGATATAACTGGTGTTTTATAATATTAAGAAAGAAAGCTTTTTCTTATCTGAAATACAAGGAAATGAGAAAGAATTGGAAGGAAATGAGACAGAATTGCTGCTTTGGTGCTAGAGAAGAGATATGTAGAAATAATATTCCTCACAATTAGAAGAGAATGTAAAAAAGCACTCTAGTAGAGGAGTAAGTTTTAGAGAGAAGGAGTTTACTTCTCTGAGATCATAGGGATAGATGAGCAGAAAGGAAGGAAAGAAGGAAGGAAGCAAGAAAGTAAGTTTCAAATAAGGGCGAGGATATATGTGTAAACATACGTGGAATGATCTCGATCTCTTTATTGGAGATTGCAAGTAAAATAGAGACGAGATTGGAAGTTGACAAAATATCAGAAAGTTGGAATATTACCTACAGGCTCTAAGCTGGAATACATGAGGACCAACAAGCAGAGATTAGAACAACATTGTAGTTTTGTAGTTTAAACATTCAGAAAGCTATGCCTGCTTTATAACTAAAGGAAATAGACACAGAACATAAATTGTGTGGGTTTTGAGTGCTGAAAATCCTTCACCACTTCCTCTATCCCATACTCCTAGCCCTGCCATGGTTCGTAAACTTTTCATGTTGTTTATTACTTTAGGTTAGATGAGTTGAAGGTCTCTCTTAGTGTGAAAACAGTACTAAAATGATTACTACATAAGTAGTATTGTCAGTCAGTCAGTGCTATTTATATGTTAATTAACCATGCTTAAGTCTAAAGAAATGGCTCTTTAATACCGAATTTCTGAAGCCTATGGTATTCTACTCATAGCTAATTTTATAAATGAGATCTCCAGTGGTGTCCTTAAGACCATACTATGTTTTGACTACTTTTGAAGCTGCTAGGTGGCCTTTTGGGGGGGCTCCGAGGAGCACTAGTCCTTTATGTCTCAGCTCAGAAAGAATGCAGTGAGAGGCAAAGTGGTAGATAAGAAGTGATTTATTAGAATAGGACACTTGTGAGGCTTACAAGTGGGCGGGTGAGAGGGTGCTGTGCCCAGAGAACTTAGCAGGCTACAATTTTATAATCAAAAGAAAAATGGGGAGGGAGAGAAGACCACCTTTTTCCTCATTCTTGAGTAGACGTCACGCTTCCATCATCAGCTCCTCCTCCGGGTTGGGCAGGGGAGTTTTCTTCCCCCCCCCCCCCCCCCCCCCCCCCCCCCCGGCATGGTCAAGCTAGGACTGTCATGGCACTGTGGAAAAATTATTTTAGGTCTCAGTACAGTGAGGCTCTTTCACTTTGAAATGTCACCTTTCCATAAATTATTGTTTTTTATGTGTGCAGAGAGCATGTTCTAAGGGTCATTAACTTACTGAGCTCACTAGTGGGTCTCATGCCACTATTGTTTTATTGTTTTGGAGCATATCTCATGCTTCTGTGGCATGGTTTTGTTGCTAAGCAGTCCTGCTTGGTTTTGCGGTTAAGCCAACCTGCTTTCTTAAGTGATCATTAACTTACACAGGTCTCCCATACTTTTATCTTTACTTACAATCCCCTAGTGGGATTAACTATTTAATCACCTACTTTGTCCCTTTACTCTGTCCCTATCACTTTCATCTTTCATATGGAGGATTGGCCCCTCATTCAACTGACTAAAGTAACTAAAATGACCAATGTATTTACACTAGCTTGTTGCATACATGTAGCTTCATCTCTCTTACTTCTTTTTTTTTTTTGCGGTACGCGGGCCTCTCACTGTTGTGGCCTCTCCCGTTGCGGAGCACAGGCTCTGGACGCCCATGGCTCACGGGCCCAGCCGCTCCGCGGCATGTGGGATCTTCCCAGACCGGGGCACGAACCCGTGTCCCCTGCATCGGCAGGCGGACTCTCAACCACTGCGCCACCAGGGAAGCCCTCTCTTACTTCTTAATAATCACTTATTAAATGTTATTGCTTTTATTAAGAAGAATCCCAATATCTGTCTTTGGAGGCTTCCTTGCCATGAACAGACCAGTAATCTAGGGCAGGGGGTCCCCAACCTTTGGGCCATGGACTGGTACCGGTCCGTGGCCTGTTAGGAACCGGGCCACACAGCAGGAGGTGAGTGGTGGGCACTGGAGCAAAGCTTCATCTGTATTTACAGCCACTCCCCATCGCTCGCATTACAGCCTGAACTCTGCCTCCTGTCAGCATTATGGTGAGTTGTATAATTATTTCATTATATAGTACAATATAATAATAATAGGAATAAAGTGCACAATAAATGTAATGCGCTTGAATCATCCCGAAACCATCCCTTCCCCCATGTCCATGGAAAAATTGTCTTCCATAAAACCGGTCTCCAGTGCCAGAAAGATGGCGGACCACTGATCTAGGGCATACTCAGGATTTACTCATTCCTGAGTGCATTGCTTCTTCTACCAGGCAGGAAAGAGAGAGAAGGAGAGAGACTGACAGAGACAGAGAGATAATCAGAAAACTTAGCTGCCTCATTATTCCACAGTTTCTACACCTCATGTGCAAAAAACCAAGGTCACTGGGGAAAAAGTCTTAGAAATAACTAGAGGAAAAATGCTTTTATAGCACAAAAGAGAACTGTGCAGATGTAAAAAGGGCAAAATAATATTTCAGTAATATTTCACTTATATTGTCGTGAAGTTGAAATGAGTTAATACATGTAAACCAGTTAGAACAATCCTGGCACTTGGTAAGCATACAATATAAATGTTAGGTGATGTAGTTACTTTTAGTATTTAATGCAGTATACATACTGTAGATCTAGAAAAGATTGCTTTTCTCTTTTTTTTTTTTTTTGAGGCAACAAATGAAACTACACACTTCTGTACAAACCAAAAAATAAAGTTTAAAATATTCCTTCAGATTATTCAGCCCTCTTAGATTTTTTTCCTGTCTATCATGAGGATAGGAAGGAGCTGAGTAGAGACACAGATTGGCCTCAAAAGAAACACAAGTCCAGATGTGAGCACTTTTTTCTCTAGTGGGTATTAAATGGGAGAAAAAACCCTTAAATATTTGCATACTGCCTTTTAAAAAGTCAATTTACAATTTTTGTTAGAAAATGCAATAACTGCAAAAACAATTAAGCAGTTTTTATTATTTCCTATTATTGAAGCTTTTCTTTAAGAGGAGTAAAATTTCAGGTAACATCCGTAGAATCTGACTGTAATGGTAGGTTATATTTTTATTTAAGACCCACTTGAAGAAAAAGAAGTAAATATATTTTTACAATGACTGTAGACTATCTCAGAATATATATATATTTTTACATATATATATTTGTCAGAAAATAAAAATAAGTTACGTTTCATAGCAACTTTATATTTTCTTCTATATTCTTGAATATTGGTCATTCATATTTGTATATATCAAATGAAAAGCATATTCAGTTAACCAATAGTAATTGGGCCTCTGCTATTCTAAATTTTAAATATACATTTATTTTGTATAAAACATCTCATAAGCATAAGAGACTTTAAAAAAACTCAGTGTAGTATTCTGCTTCTCCCCTATTATTTACAAAGTGAAACACAAATTTCAAATATCAGACTATAAAGATGAAAAATAATACTAGGTGGCAAAGATTACATTTGAAGGAATTGCATTCCCTGTGGAAGCTGCAAATTTGCCTCCAATATGAGAAAAATGCTTGTTAAAACAAAGCACTTCTCTTGCTTTCTAAAAGACTTCTATTAGAAGTCTCTTGTAAAATGTCTTCACATGGTAATCAGTTTATTAGGCTTTCAAAGTTGAAACATGGAATTCAACCTTTTATAATTAGGAATTCCTGAACACAGGCATCTCCCTTAGCACAGTCCCTCAAGCCTGGGTTGTAACTTGGCTCCTGTTAACAATGGGCAGATTTGGGGTATCAGATACTTTAGCATTTCATGAATTTACTTAAACATTTTAAATGTCCTTTTTAAGTTTTGGTTTTGTTCTACTTATCTTTTTTTTTTTTTTTTTTTTGACAAAACAGGTACATGCCCCAATAAAACGAAATCTGATTATTTTTCATTAAAGTAAATCTGTTTCATTTCCCAATCTACAATAAATCTGATTACCAATATAAATAGTTACTATAAGCACCCAGAAAGTAAAATTAAACAAACAGAAGCCCCAGTTATCTTAATGCTGAAATATACATGAGGTTTGCCAATTGGCTGAAATATACGTGAGGTTTGCCAATTGGCTGATTATTTACAGCATTCTAAATATCATCAAAAAATACATAAACGTTGCTGGTACTCTTTTTATACTTTCTTAAACTTAAAATAGAATTATAATATTCTTTAAATACCTTCATTCTGTGATTAGTAAATATTTTTGTCTTATTACACAATCAACTGACTTTCTTACTCTTACTTTACTTATAAAGCAACAAAACCACAGTTAGAATCACAGAACTATACAGTGTAGATAAATCCTAGCAACTCACATATGAGAATAATAAGATCTAGACATACAGAGAAATCTCAGATTTTCACAGGTATGGGACTTGAACTCTAGTTCAAGAGGGGAATACTATAGCTGTGTTTTGCATTCTAAAATTTCTTCATGCTTCAACCAATGCTAAGATATATCTTGATAGGAGCTGTCTCATTTTAAAGGTGCTGAAGAATGGGTAAAGTAACATTTACTCTGGTTATCAAATGGGTTCATTAGGGAACAAAAAAGTCTTTAGATCAAAATATAACAATAAAGAAAATGACTGCTGTTGGCTCTGTCCATTTGAATGTAATGGTAGCAGATTTTCACTTTGTAACTTTATATTTTGATAGCTTTTAGAATAGGACTTGGTATTTTTATTTCACTTTTTAATTTCTTTGGAATTTAATTCTAAATAGCTGTCTATGCACACAGTTAATCAGTTTATCAAGTATTTAATATATATGCATTACTTTCATCAGAAAAGATGTTATACAGTTTCTGCCCTTTGCTTCACAAGCTTCTGATTCAAAGTCTTACTTAAGTGTGTCTAATTGGCAGAGCTAGGCCCCTTGCTTGAACTCTACATGTAATGAAACCCAAGAAATTTGTTCTTTCATTTCTGTTTTGGAAATGTATTCATCATTGTAAGAGCTAAGTTGCTATAGCAAAGGTAGCCCAAAGTACAATTGCTTATAGAGGAGACAAGTACGTTTTTCCTCAGATGGCAGTTCCAACAGTAGCAAACCAGATGTCCAGGCTGTAGGAGCTCTGCATGCTCATTCTGGGTCTGGATCTTTCCATTCTCTTGCTTGGCAATCTGCAAGGTTGCTGTCTTCATCTGCATAATCAGAGACTGATTGCGAACACATCATTGTTTCAAATCACAAGAAGAGGAAAGGAGAACACTAGTACAGAAGTGGGCTATGTTTTGCACTGGAGATGATTGAAAACTTGTAAGTCATTCTCCTTACAACATGTTTACAGAGGAGGCTTTTCAGAAAGAGGCTCTTTGATAGGAGGTGGGGAAATGTCATCTCTAGCTGGTTAGCCATGTGCTCCACTCCAACTCTTTTACTGTAGAAGAAGAGAGGACCTGCCTGTCTCAGACACAGGAACTCCCAGCAATTCCCTAAATTTAGTAAAGGTGCCCTGCTGGGTAATTGCATAAACCTTTGAGCAGGGATTTAAGTTCTTCAAGCAAATTGGTAGAAGATCAAATTCTGTAGTAGAAATCACTTATACAAAACTTAAAATGCATGTTTCAGAAAATGTGATATTTTAATGACATATTTTCACAAGACAAGTAATTTATACATATTATATTAAGTTCTGCATGACAGACTAAAAAAAAATCTGGGTTTATATATATTAAACAGAAAAATATGAGGCCCTTTTGGATCCTCAGGGGCTTAGGTTGTCTTTCAACATGACCAATGAATGGACTTCCATTTGCTCATTTATTCTTTTAACAAATAGTTATTGAGTGCCTATCTTCAGATCTTATGCACAGGAAAAGTTAAAAATAGCATGTTACCTACACTCAAGGAAATTACAATTTAGTAAGAAATATAATACATATAAAGATATCTTCTACACAAGATGAAATAAAGCACAGATGCCCTTTTTGTTTGCTTTGTGAGAACTTGATTTCCAGAGGTACACAGAAAATGTAACGTAAGTCCAAGGAAAGAGGAATCAATTCCACGTGGGTTCCAACTATGGAAACATCTAAAAATTAGCTGATACACTTTGGAGAATCCATTTTCTTTAAGGAATAATTGATCAAAGAAGGTTATTTCTATATTGTTCATAATTACTTGCAGTTTTAGACACTCGTGTCTCAGTTATTGCAGCCTCAATGACATATAAGTTCAGAAAACCTCAGCCAGTTGTGTCTTCTCAAATAGAGATAAGGAGACTGTCAGGAGGTCAGTCTTCTCTCTTCCAAAATGCCTTAAGAATGACAGGCCACAAATCACTCTGGACAGGAAGAATTAAAGTCTGTATGTCAATAGTGTTTCCCCCCTCTGGATTTGAAGATGAAAAATCCTCTTAAACTATACATTAATATGTAGTAATTGATATATCTGGATCAGCTTAGATGCTATCAGTCTTATTGTGTGTGTATATAAAGTTAGCAGCTTAGAAACAACCATTTGCCTCCTGGCCTAGAAACAGAAACAGAAATTTGCATGATTTCCTACCAATTTGTATATGTAGGTGAAGACTACTGTTAACATATTTTTAGGGGCTGGTTTGTTTATACTTAGGAGACATATTATGTACAAGTGACATGATTTAATAAAATGATCTTTACTCTTCTTAAAAGAGCCTGGTTTCTCAGGAACTGTTTTGGTAGTTTTTATAGGAAAAATTTGTGAGACACTGAGACCTACTACATTATTTAAAACAGCATGCTTGTGGCATTCCTACTTCTCATTAAAATCCATAGATATTTTAGGGACCTTCTTGAATCAACTGAAACTGAGTTCATAATGCTGTTTACTATGAATCCAGGAAGTTCTCTCTTTTTAATTTTAAATAAATTAATACTTATTTATAATCTCTTTTTATGTAATACACATACCATAAAATGTATTCCTTTAAAATGTACAATTCAGCACTTTTTAATACGTCCACAAGGTTATGCACCATTATCCCTATTTAATTCCAGATAAATTTCCACTCCAAAAAGAAAGCCTATAGCCATTGTAAGTCACTCTGCATTCGCAACTCTCCACAAACCCTCGCAATCACTAATCTACTTTCTGCCCCTCTGGATTTTCCCATTCTGGACATTTTATTGTTTGAATCATAAAGGCTTTGAATCAAATTTAATCATATTGAAAATGTGGCCTCTTATGTCTCATTTGTTTCACTTAGCATAATGTTTTCAGGGTTTACTGCTACATGTTGTATGTAGCATGTATCAGTACTTCATTTTGGGGGGGATGAATAATACTCTATTGTATGGATTTACCACATTGTATGAGTCAGGGTGCTCCAGAGAACCAGAACCACAGAACCAATAGGTATCCCTATATATCTAACCTACCTATCTATGTATCTATCTATCTCTTATCTATGTATCTATGTATAATGGGTATATAAATATATATATATAATGTGTAATATGTATAAATATATAAATAATATATATATATATAAGAGATTTATTATAAGGTATTTCTTGTGATTATGGAGGCTGAGAAGTCCCATGATCTGCTTTCTACAAGCTGGAGACTCAGTAAAGCTGGTGGTGTAGCTTGTAGGCATAAGGGCCAGAAAGCTGATGGTATAGATTCCAGTTACAGTCTGAAGGCCTAAGAACCAGGAGCACCAAGGGCAACAGAAGATCAGTGTCCTATAGCTCAGCCAGCAAAGCAGAATAAGAATTAGTCAAGCAGAGTGAGAATTCAACCTTGCTTCGTCATTTCTGTTCAGGATTGTATGGTGCCCACCCACAGTGGAGAGGGCCATCTGCTTTATTCAGTCGACCGATTCAAATGCTAAGTAAGCTCTTTGGAAACACAGACACACCCAGAAACATTCTTCAACCAGGTATCTAAGCATCCCCTAGCTTGGTCAAGTTGACACATAAAATTAACCATCTACACATTCTGTTTCATCTGTTTGTTAGTTAATGGACATTAAGGTTGTTTTCACTTTGGGGCTACTCTGAATAATAATGCTATCAACATTTGTGTACACATTTTTGTGTGAACATGATGTTTCAATTCTCTTGAGTATATACCTAGGAGTAGAATGGCTGGGTGTTATGGTAGCTCTATGTTTAACTTTTTGAGAAACTGACAAACGGTTTTCCAAAAGAGCTCTACGATTTTGCATTCCCACCAGCAATGTATGAAGGTTCTAATTCATCCACATCATTGCCAATACTTGATATTGTCTATTTGATTATAGCCTAGTGATTTTATTTTTATTGGAGTATAGTTGCTTTACAATATTGTGTTAGTTTCTGCTGTAAAACGAAGTTAATCAGCTATATGTATACATATATCCCCTCCCTCTTGGACCGCCCTCCCACCTCCCCCCATCCCACCCATCTAGGTCATCACAGAGCACCGATCTGAGCTCCCTGTGCTATACACTAACTATCAGTTTTACACATGGTAGTGTGTATATGTCAATCTTAATCTCACAATTCTTCCCACCCACTTTCACCCCTGTGTCCACACGTCCATTTTCTGCATCTGCATCTGTATTCCTGCCTAGTCATTTTTGATTTGCATTTACCTAATGACCAATAACGTTGATTATCTTTTTAAGTATGTATTGGGCATCTGTTCAGATCCTTTGCCCACATTTTGATTGGGTTATTTTTCTTTTATTGTTGATTTGTAAATGATCTTTAAATATTCTGGATACTAAATATATGATAGATGATAGAGATAGGTAGGTAGATAAGTAGATAGATAGATAGATAAATAGATAGATATAACACTGAGATATATCATGTCTAGATACATCTACTGATATACATCATTTGTAAACATTTTCTCCGTTTCAGTGATTATCCTTTCACTTTCTTGATGGTGTCTTTGGAACACAAATGTTTTATATTTTGATAATGTTCATTTACTTTTTCCTTGGTTCCTTGTGTTTTAGATATTATGTCTAAGAAACCATTAAATAATCCAAGGCCATGAATATTTGCACTAATTTTCTTGTAAGCGTTTGATAGTTTTAGATATTACATTTAGGTATATGATCCATTTTTAATAATTTTTGTATATAATGGGAGGTAGAAGTCCATTTTCGTTTGAATTGCTCTCTAGTGTTTTTCTTTTCAGTGTGAAGGACTTTCTTTAATATTTCTTGTTGTGCAAGTCTGATAGTGAAAAATTTCTCAATCTTTGCATATTTAGTATTTTTTAATTTTTTAATTCAGTTTTAAATTATTATTCTGCTGGATACAGAATTCTTGTTTGAAAGTTTTTTCTTTTTCTTTTAGCACTTTCAATGTATCTTCCCACTGCCTTCTGGTCTCCATCATCTCTGATGAGAAATTAGCTGTTAATCTTATTGAGGATCCTTTTGTACATGATAAGTCTCTTCTTATATCTTTCAAGATTCCCTCTTTGCATTTGGCTTTTGACAGTTTGTCTCTGATGTGTCTAGGTGTGGATCTCTGAGATTTCATACTAGGAATGTGTTGGATCTTTTGGATGTGTAGCTTCATGTTTTTCATTAAATTTCAGAAACTTTGGTGACATTATTTTTTTAAATATTCTTGCTTCTCCTTTCTTTCTCTCCTCTGATACTCCCCTTATGCATATATTGGCATGCTTGACAGTATCTCATAGATCTTTTAGAGTCAGTTCATTTTTCTTTCTCTTCATCAGTCTGGATCATCTAAATTGACCTGTCTTCAAGTTTGCTGACTTTTTTTCTTCCACCTGCTTAAGTCTTCTTTTTAACTCCCCACCCAGTGAAGATTTTATTATAGTTATTTTACTTTTAAACCCCAGAATTTCTATATATTACTTTTTCTAATTTTTTTATCTTTACCGACATCTTCTGCTTGGTGGAACATTGTTGTCATACTGTCTTTTATTTTTTTAGACATGCCTTATTTTACTTTTTGAACATATTTAAAGTAGTTGTTTTAAATTCTTTGCCTAGTAAGTGCAATGTCTAGACTTCCTCAGGGGAAATTTCAATTAGTTGCTTTTTTCTTGCTGCATAATGGCTATATCTTTTTTGTTTCTATTCAAGACTTAATTTTTAGTTGAAAACTGGACATGTTAAATAATATAAAATATATAATGTGGCAACTGGAAATTATACCTTCAATTACGCCTTGCTGCCAGGGTTTATTATTATTGATGGTTTTTCCATGACTTTTCTGAACTAATTCTGTAAAGTCTGCATTCTTTAATTCTGTAAATGCTACCACCAAGATGGAGAGTTGGGCTTGTGATTAGGACAAGTTAAAAATGCCACAAAGTTCACTGTTCTTGCTGAGATACAGCTGTTTTTCTTGAATACACAGTCCTAGAACTGCTGCAAATTTTGGCTAATTTCCAGAGTTCTGAAAATGTTGATCCTGACAATTTTTTGTAGATTTATAATTATCTGTAGAAGAGAATTTTTGGAGGTTCTTATGCTGCCATTTTCATTAATGTCATCTAGTTCTCTTAAGAACATATTTACTTGGAAAGTAAGTTTATTTCTCGCTTTATGATGCAGTAACAGATTTTAATTATGTTTTGAGTCAAACTTTTTTCAGCAGGAGGGACTGTGCACAAACAGGATCCAGATCATTGTTAACTATCATCATTTCTGACAATATAATTGGTTTAGCAATCTTTATAACAGTCAGCATTAGGAGATAAAATGAATCAAAGTAAATGTCTATGAAACATGAGAGCAGTCTCATAATAACTTATAATTGGACATCACATACAAATAATCTAGAAAATCAACATCAATTAGGAAAGTATGGGCTCTAAGACATTGTTAGAAACCACATTGTACACTGCTGTACATACTCTGAAATATGACAGGAGTGCACTTATCATGTTACTTTAAAGTGTGACCGACATCTTTTCTACCTTGTGGTCTTGGACGTAGTTCAAATATAAAAACATCCTTTTGAAGATATAGGTGGAGTTCTAAGAGATAATGATTGCTTTATATTTATCCATTAAAATTTATCACTTGCTATCTTAAGTAGATAGTTTCAAGAAAATCTAAACAGTGATATAGAAAAGATATTTAAAGAAAACCTGGGATATCTGTCTGGAAAATTTAGAGATAGAGCTGGTATAATTCAAAAGAGAAAATGGCTTTTATAAAATGCGTATTGTAGCAGATGTAATGAACGTTTGTTGTGCTACAAAGAAAACTTGTTTAAACAGTTCAAAAATATTTCCACCAGTTGCAGCCACTATGGAAAACAGTATGGAGGCTCCTCAAAAACTAAAAATAGAGTTGCCATATGATCCAGCAGTCCCACTCCTGGGCATATACCTGGAGAAAACTATAATTCAAAAAGATACATGCACCCCTGTGTTCATAGCAGCACTATTTGCAATAGCCAAGACATGGAAACAACGTAAATGTCTATCGACAGATGAATGGATAAAGAAGATGTGGTATACATTTATATATATATATATATATATAAAATGAAATATTCCTCAGCCATTAAAAAGAATGAAATATTGCCATTTGCAACAACATTGACGGACCTAGAGATTATCATACTAAGTGAAGTAAGTCAGACAGACAAATACCATATGATATCACTTATATGTGGAATCTAAAATACAACACAGATGAACATATCTATGAAACAGAAACAAACTCAGACATAGAGAACAGACTTGTGGTTGCCAAGGCGGGGGGTGGGGTGGGGGTGGGGAGGGAAGGATTGGGAGGTTGGGATTAGCAGATGCAAACTATTATATATAGGATGGATAAACAACAAGGTCCTACTGTATAGCACAGGGAGCTATATTCAATATCCTGTGATAAACCAGAATAGAAAAGAATGTATATATGTATAACTGATAATTATACATATATATATTTGCTATACAGCAGGAATTAGCACAACATTGTAAATCAACTCTACTTCAATAAAATTTTAAAAAGTTTCCACCAGGTGATTCATCATGGAATGTCTAGAAAGGAGTCATATCGTATGAAAATTTCAATAATGTGTATCCAAAGGTGGTATGCTAAATTTTGAGACTGAAGGTAGAGACACAGTGATTAAGCTTCATTTGAGGATTGTGGCTAAGAAGATAAAAATAAAAAAATAAAATAACTCAAAGTGTACAAAGTCACTAGTATTTTTAGCTGATTAGCTTTTTGTTCTGTTCCACTTGCCCAATTATCCCACATACAGTCTCTGAAGCCCTTAAACTAGTTGTCATTCAAAAGCTCATTTGTTACTTGGCTATTTGGAACTTGGGATACATTTTTTTTTCATAAAAATGTTATAAATAATCATTTGGTCTTAGACCAGATCATAGCTTCTAAAAATAAATGTGTGGTTAATCTGCAGTAATGGTGATAAAGGCTTGGGTTTTGAGACCAGAAAGCGGGTGGACTTGATTTAAAAGAAGAGTGTTCTGTCCTTTTTGTGGGGCCTGGTCAACCTTGGGAAATTTTTTAAAGAAACTGGAAGTTTATTTTTAACATACACCTACCTTCATTTTAGGTCCTCCCTTTTAACCGCTTCTTAATGTCTTTTTTCACAAATACTCCATATACTAAGCCATATAATTTATAAGTAACACAAAGGTAACCTACTCTCTGTACATAAAATGTGTTCATTTTTCCTTTACTAAAATCCCATTCTACTAGTTATTATCTAGAAAACAATTAGACACACTGATTCTCACCAAGTTATGATTTATATTAAAGTTCTGCAGGGTTAAATGCGAGAAGGCCATCTCGCTAGTCTGGTTATGTATTAGCTTGAATCTGTGTTGTGTCATTTACTAGTTGCATGGTGTTGGGTAGGTTTTCTTCCATGCTTGAATTTCTCCCTCTGTAAATATCAAATGATAATGGTATCTACCTCATACTGCCTTATCTCATTGGGAATAATAAATGATATACTATGTCACTGCACTTACAACTGTGCGTAAAGTAGAGTATCGCTGAATATGAACTTTTACTCTAAATAAAAGCCTTTAATTTGTGAAATTCCATTGTACCCAGGTACAATGGAATGAAAGTAAGAGGGTGGCTGGAAGAAATTTTTGATCAAGAGATAAAAAACTCATTATTTTTGCCCAGGAGTAGTTCCTCTAAACTTTCCATATCCTCTTTGCTTTCTTGACTCTTCTTAAAGCTTCATTTGGTTTGTTTTTAATATTGAGTGTTTATTATTCCTCCTGTCTTATATAGATGAGGAAACATAGTTGAGAGGGGTTAAATAACTTAGTGCCACAAAGCTTCTTGGTGGGGAAACACACTCAAACTACATTTTTTTTCTTTGTACTCCAAACCCTTGCTTTCTTCATGTGAGTAATTAACCTTAACTGATTTTTTGAACATACTCTAAGAACAGTAATTCTTAATTTCAAACTGTTCTGGTTTATCTATCTATGCAGGTGGAGATAATTCAGTAAAATAGGGTAACATGTAAGAATTATTTGAAAACTAATTTTGAAGTGAGTTAAACTGGGCAAGTTCTACCACTATAATGGAGTACCTTGAATAAATGACACACTTATCCTCTCTGATCCTCCCATTTGAATACGTGTAAGTGATTACAAATATTTTCAGTATTTTAAGACTTAAGAGAGTAGGAACCACACCTATGTTACTCAAATATATATGCCCATAGCCTAGCACAGTAGATGCTCAGTAAGTATTTGTTGAGTTAGTACCTTCTATCTACCTCATAGACCATGGCATAATATATTTCTAGGTAATATGGAATATTTAAATAAGTCTTATAGTCTGTACATACTGACATCTCCATTTCACATTGAAATACCCTAAGGAGTATATTTATTACATAAATCAGGGTAGTTAGAGATGATTGTCCAACTATATTTCTATAGAGTATTGAAAATTTGAATGATGAATTATAAGTCTCTAAAGAGTAATGTGAAAATAAAAAGCAAACATGATTTAGTGAAGTTGAAAAGTGCAAAGAGGAAATAGGCAGTGGGGAAAGTTGTGAATGAAAGTTGAAGAGGATTCCCAAGAGAAAGGCCTTTCTAATATACTGTAATGTTGATCAAACTAATCAGGAACAGATAGGGGGGTTATAGAGAGAGCCTGGGTTATATTTTGCAGAAGGGGAAAAAAGACTTAGAAATGTAGTTTGAATTTTGCCTTAAATCTGTTATACAGATTGATTTTCTGGAGGAGAAGGTACTTTGTGTTTTTAAAAATGAATTTCACATTTACACTATTCTTGAAGTAGTCATAGTAACATTTTCATATAAAAAGTATATGCTTCTGAATCACGTTAACTGTCCATTATTCATACATGAGAATATGTTCGTGTTCAAGTCAACTGACTAGCTGAGCCTTTTATACTTGTGGATTCCATTATCAGAATGCAACAGTCTATCTTTGGGGAAAATGAGCCAAAAAAAATGTATATTTTCATAGTCCTAAAGTGAAATTGGTTGTTTTTCATGAGAAAGATGTGTTTAAACATACTATTTCCAGCCCAGTTGCCCAGGAGTTAGCCTCAATAGCAGGCATCTGGGGTAGGATGAGAAAAGTTGAAGTCTTGCTTCTCTTGGGAAAAGGCCTGGGCTGGGAGCTGGGAAAGTGGAGGCTCTGTGTTCTTGACTGCAGTCATCTGGAGTGGAGTCTCTGCCTCACTGTGCTGAGAGAGTAGAAGGACGGAGATGTCTTAGTTCAAATACCAAATTCTTGCCTTTCTTTCCACATTTTCATAGATTTTCTTGATTAGATGTTTCTTCACTTTCTGTTTGTCCTTAGGACCATTTCCAGAGGCTTTAATTGGATGCTTTCAAAAAATAATTTTCACCAGTACCACTGGAGAGTGAGTCAGCAGAGCTTCTCATATGGTCATACTGGAAGTTGATCACTGCTACATTTATTTTTGAATGTGTTCTTTTTACAGAAATAACACATGCTCCTTATAAAACATCTCAATGATATAGGCCTTTGTAAAGTAATAAAATTAAACTCCCTTCCTGCCAATTTCATTCCTAGGATAAACCACTGCTAAGTTAAAGTTAATAGTTAAGTTTTAAAATGGTATAAAATGAACTCTACAAAAACACTTATCTCTGTAAATGGCATGTGACACAGTTGTTTTAACCCTTCTCACATTAGTTCTAGAATTGTCCACTAGTCTAACTTGGCCCCAAGCTTTGCATAAGATTGCACCTGCACCTGTGCTGTCCAGTCTCTAGCTCTGACGTATTTTCAAAAATTTTAATTTAATCCAGTGATCAGTCTCAGAACTCATCTTACCTGACCCACAAGCAGCAGTATTTGATATAGTTGAATACTCTCTTCCCTAAAAAATCTTTCCATTTCCCTTCTGACCCCCAAATACCTGATTCTCCTTTTGTTTTTATGGCTGCTCATTCTTGGTCAACTTTTTTGATTGCTACTCATTTCTCTTTAAACTTCAGAGTTCCAAGAGTTAGACCTTTGGATCTGTTTTCTGTCTCCACTTAATCCTTTCCTGACTTTCAGTCATCCTGATGGCTTTAAATTTGCAATCTATATACTAATGATTCCCAAGTGTACATTGATAGACCTCTTTCTAAACTCCAAACACATATATCCAAGAGACCCTTTTACTTGTCTAATGGGAATCTCAAACTTCACATATTCAAAACTGAGTTTCTGATCTCATGCTTCCCTTCCACCTGCTTTTCTCACAGCCTTCTCCATCTAAATAAATGGGAACACCATTCTTCCAGTTACTCAGGTCAAAAGACATGGACTTATTTCATTCTGTCATACCCCATATTCAATTCTTTAGCAAATCTTTTTGCCTCATTCTTAAAATTATATCCAGATTGGTGACCTCATCCCATTGCTGCTATTGCCAGCATTCGTTTTCTTGTTTCTCTTACTATATAGACTTTTACATAATTAGGCTCCCAGCATTAAACAGGTGACACACTCAAATATGATAATTAAGAAATTTATTTACAAAGAAAACTTACAAAAGTATGAGTGTTAAGAAAACCAGAACTGGAGCTAGTGACAGCTAGGTTATTTTCATTCCTGAGCCTGGAAGAATAATGTTACGGGTTGAATTGTGTCCCCCCAAAGGATATTGCAGTCCTAATACCAGTACCTATGCATGTGACCTTATTTGGAAATAAGATATTTGCAGATGAATAAGATGGTCTTATTAGGGTGGGCTGTACTCCAAAATGACTGGCATCCTCATATTGATAAAAAGGGGAAATTTGGACACAGAGTCAACATGTACAGATGGAAGACAATGTAAAGACACAGGGACAATGCTACCTGTAAACCTAGGAACACCTGAGTGTACCAGAAATGAGGAGAGAAGTATGGAACAGATTTTCCTTCACAGCACCATGAATTTAGGCTCTGGCCTCAGAAATGTGTGACGACAAATTCTGTTATTTAAGCCACTCATTTGTGGTACTTTGTTATGGCAGCTCTAGGAAACTCATACAAATGAAGAGAATGGGAAGAACCCAGAAGTTTAGAGTCAAGAAAAATTTGCAAACTTGAAAGGATAGCAACCTTTCATTGAGTAATATAAGCAGCCATAGGCAAACTCACAGGATAAAGCCAAAGACATACCTGACCTCACTCTTTTTCCTCCCTCTGATCTCCTCCCAGGTCCTCCCAGGAGTTCTGCTGATACAGTTCTCCCCTTCATCTTCTTTTTCCCTCCCACCACCTACTCTCAGCACAGCAGCCAGAGTGTCACTCCTCTTTTTAAAACCCTCATACCTGATAAAAAGAGTCCTCACAAAGACCTCTAAGACAATATATCTGTGGCTGCCCATTGCCTTTTACCGCACCTCATAGTACTCCTCCTTTCCTCACGCTGTTCCAGCCAACCTGGCCTCCTCACCTAACATTGGCTCTTCTAGGCTCAGTTGGCATGTGCTTGATGAAGAAGCTCATCGAGGAGGCCAGCTGGTCTGCAAAGGTATCTGCATGACTTCCATTCTCTCTTCATTCAAGTCTTTACTCAGTAAGGTCTCCTCAGACCACTCCAACACGTTAAACCCTTATTCTCCAAATACATTTCCTATTCCACTTCTCCTTAGTGTTTATCACTATCTTAAAATCTATATATTTTACTTACTTATCCTACTTATTGTCTCCCTCCTCCAATAACCTGAAGCCCTTCAGGGAAAGGATGTTTGCCTACTTTGTTCACTGCTGAACTCCCAGTACCTAGAAATAGTGCCTGGCAGTAGACTCCAATGCATATATATTGAATAAATGGATAATGTTTTATATTTTTATAATTTGTGTCTTTCTATCTTATGAACTTAACCTTCTCTAGTAACTGCAAGTTTTTTTTTTTTAAAGACTAATATTTCTACCATCAAAATTTCCTGGTATGAAGAGATTCAATGGGACAGATCGCTTTATTGTAGCTGGTGCTTAATGACTTGTTATAATGAACACAGGATCCTTAAATTCCAAATATATGCACAAATCCCATATATGGTATCTTTCTGGTAAGCCTGCAACAGTCCTCAATAATAAACAATTCAACTTCAAAGGAATTTTGTATATTCTTTTAAGTTTGAGAGCCATTTTATCTTTGGTCTATCTTTTTTTTTCACTCCACCCTCTCCAATGTATACTAAACTGTGTTCCTTAAATGTAAGCAATGATGGCAGACAGTATTTACTGTTTTGTTTAAAACTATTTTGAAAAATTTGGTCAGGGACAAACATTGCATTTCAGCCCACATTTCTTTTGGAAGAAGAAAATGTAAACAGCTAGTACCGCCAAATCGCTCTGTCAACTCCATGTATAACCATAAAGAAAAAATAATGCTGTTTTTATTGCTGTTCTCTTTGTAGATCTGATACAATAGATCCTAGGTAAATATGTTATTACTAAAAGCCTATAGGAGTTGATGGTTTAAATACCCCATATATTCCCAGGATTTTGGACCCCAGATTATTATACTGATTTTGTGACTAATAATCCTAGCTATTTCTTTTTCCTCCCAGTATTCTCATTGGCTTTTTGTCTTTTTAATTCTAATACAAATCACTGTCAGGTTTTAGAGTCACTGCCTTTAAAATGCACAACCTTATAAGTCTCTTCACGGTGTGTCTGTACAAACATTTAGGTTTTCCAAGTTTGTGTGTTCTTTATTACAGAAAGAGAATCTGAATTAGAAAACACAAAGGAAACACCATCTATAGCTTTTAAGTAGTGAAATCCAGAAAATCTTCTACGTAATGTGATAAACATACAGGGGAAAAAAATCAACTCTTTTTTGGGACAAAAGTGGCTTCCTTTTAACAATATAATGAGGTCAATGGGTTATGAAATGCTCATATTCTTAAGTTAGGCTAACCTGCTTTGATAACATAATAGTGTTCATAACAGTGTTTTATGCAAGGCACCCTTCTCTGAGAATGTGAAGGAAGTTTTGATTTTTTTGCTTCTTAAGTTTCTCTTCTTTCCCTGACACTAGCCTGCATCAGCCCCTTCCATTTCTGAATTGTTTCTCTCTACACACCCTGTAAAACTTGCTTTCTTTCACTCCAGAAAACCAAAAATTCCAAGTATGTGTTTTGCATACTCCCTCTGCACATTACCCTTGTGGGTTTTTTTTTAAGATTTATATTAAATTTTTTTTCAGTTCATCTATAAACTTGAAAGCAATCTACTTACAATTAAATGAGAAATACTTGTCCCTCAACATCGTTGGCAGGTATATTAGGTTTAGGGAAGACAGGGTGAGGTGCTCAGAATGTTATTTAAATTGAAGTCTGAGATAAGATCCTTTTTCTATGGTCTCCAAGGCACAGATGTAAGCACGATCACATATTGAAAACCTTTCCTAGGTCTGTGACCTTGAATGTCTCTTCAAAAAGTGAAACATCTAATTTAAAAATGAAATGAAAATATGATTTGTGATTTTTGTGCCACATACCCATGGATCTTTCAGAAAAAATGTCATTTAACTGAACTCAAGTTTTTATAATGAAAATTACTTACACCAGTGTAAATAAAGGCAAATTTTTGGAATGCACTAAGTTCTTATAAAGTGAGTTATTAGAGTGTACAGATCTTAAGTATAACATAGAAAAAAAACAGAGAAGTCTCCACTTCTTAAAACACTTAAAATCAATTAAAAAAAAAACTAAACAGGGGCTTCCCTGGTGGCGCAGTGGTTGAGAGTCCGCCTGCCGATGCAGGGGACACGGGTTCGTGCCCCAGTCCGGGAAGATCCCACATGCTACGGAGCGGCTGGGCCCGTGAGCCATGGCCGCTGAGCCTGTGCGTCCGGAGCCTATGCTCCGCAACGGGAGAGGCCACAACAGTGAGGGGCCCACGTACTACAAAAAAAACCAAAACAAAACAAAACAAAGAAAAACTAAACAAACAAAAAAAAGAGCCCTATTTAAGGGCAATAGATCCAACCAAACTCATTTTAAACAGCAGCTTTAAGAAGAAGGATCATGGAAGATATTTATTACTCTTCATCTTTGCCAGTTACTGCTTAGCTTCAAAGGCAATGCTTGCTGCTGCAGCCTGGTTCAGCTGAAGCCATATGTATGAAGAAATGGGTGTGTTTGCTCATTGCAGGGCTAAGTGGCAGCTAAAGTCTTAAGGCCACACATTTATTAAATTCAGAGCGGTTTCAAGTGTCAGTTGGCATGTGCTTGTTGAAGAAGCTCATCGAGGAGGCCAGCTGGCCTGCAGTCATACTAACTGCAAAATAAACAATACTGAAGTGCACATATTTAGATATTCAAGAGAGAACTTTAATCCTGTGAAATCCCTAATTGTGCTGCTCTCAAGTGTGATTTGGGGTGACAGATGCCAGAAGTCAGCCTCTTGACTAACAGCAAAGCATTGTAACAAGAGAAGGAACAGAACAAGCTTGAAAAGAACAACAGAAGGCAAGGGAAGGGTGGTGGTGTCAGAGAGAAAACTGAGGAGAAATCCCTCTTGAAATGTGAAGCTTTCAAGCTGTTCTTATAATTGAGAAAGCGTAAAGAATACTGGAATATACTTTAAAAATCTATTGCCAGAAAATTATGAATGAGATGACACATTTACTTTTAAAATAGATACTCCTCAGTATAGATATGTCATACCTTCAACTTTGCAGCATTACAAGAAAAAGGGGAAGTAAAATATACTAATAGATCACTACCTGTAGGGCATTCATGTTTAAAATTGTATAAAATAAGCATAGCACTTGAGAGAATTTAAAGTGAAGCTTATCTTTTTTCTCTCTAAAGTCATATCCAAAATATGCCAAAATGTGTAAGAAACAGTATAGAAATGAGGCAAATTATTTTCCTATATTTCTTTCCAGTAACTAATACACGTACCACTTAATGGCAGTTAATGTAGCAGAGTGGTTTAAACAAAGCCAAACAAAACAAAACACTCAACAATTGAATATTAAACCTCTCAGAGCCTCAATCTAAATATTGGAATAATAAGCCAGCTTCATAAAAATCTTGTGTGACTTAAAAGAGACAGTAAATGTAAAGTATTTGGGGGACTTCCTTGTTGGCACAGTGGTTAAGAACCCGCCTGCCAATGCAAGGGGCCTGGCTTCGAATCCTGGTCCAGGAAGTTCCCACATGCCATGGAGCAACTAAGCCCGTGCGCCACAACTACTGAGCCCACGTGCCACAACTACTGAAGCCCGGGCACCCTAGAGCCTTAGAGTCTGTGCTCTGCAGCAAGAGAAGCCACTGCAATGAGAAGCCCGTGCACCACAACTAGAGGAAGCCCGCGCGTGGCAACGAACACCAACGCAGCCAAAAATAAATAAGTAAATAAATTTATTAAAAAGAAAAATATAAAGTATTTGGTACAGTTATTAGCACATTTCAAGTGATCAATAAATGATATACGCTATTGTTATGTGAGAGCATGTTAAATTTTAAGTTTCAACTTAGATGTCAAATTATAATAGATAAAAATCCCATAAGGAAGTACAAGATTGAAATGTACATTTTCCAAGTATATAAGGGAATACTTCTTGGACAGTTCTAAAATTCACAAGGACAAGATAAAAGGGCCAAGAGAAGGGAGACTTGTGAAGAGATTCTTTTTGGCTATAGTGCTGAGGTGCTATGAGTCTCACTCCTCCTTAAGGGTTAGTTTGAGGTGGATTCTTCTAATTTCAGTCCTGTTTGCAATCATTTCAAGAAGGCAACTCTGAAAGCTTGGTGTGCACCCCAGGAAATACGGGAGTACAATGGTTGGGTTGTCTGACACACATAAGAGATTTCTAAATGTGGGTGCAGCCTGAAGCCACAGTGTAGAGAGAGCTACTGCTGCATCCAGAAGCAAGTGACCAACCTGCTAGTGGTGGATAAAGGTGCAACATCTCCAAGATCGCTTGTGCAACACCGAGTAGGAATGTAGGTGTGTGTTAGAAGGAATCCTGTTTAAAAATGGTCTCTGTCAGTGAATTCCCTGGCGGTCCAGTGGTTGGGACTCTGCGCTTCCTCTGAAGGGGGCATGGGTTCGATCCCTGGTCGGGGAGCTAAGATCCTGAATGCCGTGTGGCACGGCTAAAAATAAAATAGCCTCTGCCAGAGTGTGCAGGATCCCTAAAAGGGAGAGTCTGTGAAGGATGGACCTAGAGAAAGCTTGAAGCTTATGGGGGTGCAAGAGCAGCTAGCCAAAGCATAGCGTTAGGGTAAGAGGAGTCCATCAGGGGAATTTCTTAATAATCTACTAAAATGCTTCTAAGAGAAAAATTCAGCCTTAAATACTGGCCATTTCCAGATGATACAGAATCCTGTTTGATAATAGTCAAGTAAAAACTTCACATATTCCTTTTCCTCTTCCCTTTCTCTCTTCCCATTCCAAGTAGTCAGAAACCATGTGTATTAGTTGGAACAGGTAAGTTTGTTGCAATAACAAACAAATCCTAATCTCATTAGCTTAAAACAAAAAGTTGAATTTCTCATTTATGTCACATGTGCTTTGCAAGTTGGCAGGAAGTCACTGTTTATAGTAGTCAGTCAGGGACCCAGATTGATGGAGCTGCACTTCCACAAACATTGCAGATTATACAGGAAAGAAACTCAGGAGGATCTCACATCAACAATTAAGTGCCATTACTTTCAGTCACAGCTTGTCCAGAACTAGACTGGGTGGCCTACCTGATCACAATATGCCAGGAAGAGCGATGCTATCACATTATATTAAAGATTGAGACTGAGAAATATTTGACCAACAACACTAATAGCTGCCATAATTTGCCTTTCTAGCTAAAAATAAAAATGTACGTATTCTCGGTTTCACAGTCAAAATATACTGTCTCCTTCTCAACAGATGCAACTTCAAAGTTTTATCCATTCTTGGCATTTAACTCCAAGTCTAGGATTCCTGGGTGATGACTGATAGTCTCTGTATTTGGTCTGATGTATTTCCTCTTGTCTTGGGGACCAATGAACTAAAAAGCCAAGTTCTTCACTATCCACACAGCTAAAATACAAAACTAAAACAGGGATAGAAAAAACACAATAAATAATCTCATTTGGAAAAGATACGGTCTATGGCAAATTTCAAAGCAGATGTTTTAAAGGTTCCCTATCCTGATGATGGGAAACGGATTAGGCCCTGATTCTGTCCCCACTATCCCTTACCAAGTACTTCTGTTGTTCGCTGTGGCCCTCAGATCTTCTCTCTGTTCCTTTTCCAGTAACCTTTGACAGTATCTGAAATGGGCACTGGGAAATGTTACTGGAGTTAAGCAGATTTCTCAGCATGCTTCTTACTGATGTTTGGTGGCAGGGGGGTGAGGGTGTTGGGAGGCAGTAGACAACGGTCATTTTAAGTCTTGAACATTCAAAGTTTCTTTTAGAACAGGTTCTTTTGACAGTAGTTCTTTCCTAAATAAGTTAGGAAACTTCTGGAGATGAGAATCTAATCTATTTGATTCAAGTCATCTCCATGTTGCAATAGGCACATCTTTCCTTCTGTTCTAAATAGATCTCTTCGATTTGCTATATTTTTATATTTTCTCCCACCCTTGATTCTTTCTCTCTCCAGAATTAATTGCAGGTACTTTGAGCTTTTTCTACATCTGTGGGAAAGTCATATCATTGGTTTCATATCCCTGAGCCATGTTATCCAGTTCATAGTAATTGGGCACCTTGTTTTTAACTGGGTGTTTGCTCTAAGACTGATTAAATTTATCTGGACGTTTTAGCAATGCATATGTAGACTATGCTCTCAATTTGATCCTTGCTACATGGCTAAATTTGAATCAATATTTATTATTCAAAGGCTTTCTTAGTTTAATTTTTTACTAGTAGGTGATGAAAAGTTCTCAAATTTCAGGACTCTCTTAATTCCTTTCATTTGTTTTGGAAAAGCAACTATTTTTTTCCTGATAAGCGTCTTTCTTACAGTAACTTGCCAAATCCAGCCTTCAGCAGCTAACACATACTGATAATGTTTTGTTTCTCATTCTCTCCCCTTCAAGCTAAAAATTCATTAAGTAAATATCTTTCTAGTTATCATTAACTCAATTGCCATTTTCCAGGGTACAGTAAGTAGCAATTTCTCCATTGCTTGTCACCTAGCCCCTAAACCAGTGTTTTAGATGAGTGTGTGTGTATGTGTGTGTGCGTGTCTGTGTGTGTGTGTGTGTGTGTGTGTGTGTGTTTTGTTATTGCAGTGCTTCAGTTCTGGTCAGAAGTGGTTAGGTTATCTTTGTATAACAATTAACTCCAAAATCTCAATGGCTTAGAAGAGTTGATTTCTTTCTCCCATTACATTTTCCTTGTTAATTTGTGGGAAAGGAGTGTCTACTCAGAAGAAACTGTGACTGTCTTAAATGTAGCCTTTCATTGTATCCAAAGGAAAGAGACATCTTGGAGAGTTTTGCGTCAACCATTAAATAATCTGTCATGTAAATAACTCACGCCACTTCCCACTTGCAACTTATTGGCCAGAACTATAGATACACTTTCACTCAGTTACAAGAAACGTTATTCTACCATGTGCATTTAAGTGGAAAGCTATATTGGAAGGAAAACAGCACTAGTGACCAAGACAACAAGGTTATTAGCAGACTTGGAGAAAAGAGAGTTCATGATACCAACCTTCCAAACAGTAAGTAGCCTGCTAGAAGTTGGCTCTAACCAGGGAAGGAAAGAAGACTTAGCAGTAAATCATGCTCAGAATTTTGATTGATTCATTATATTGATCATCCTAAAGTCTCAATTGTGATTGTTTTATGACTCTAGGTCACATAGGCTTGTTTATTATCTACTAGAAGGAGAATTAGAAGGAAAAAATAGATCTTTTTAAAGTTTTCATCCAGTGGCCCCACTGGATAAATTTTAAAGTGCCAATGGGAGGCAAAAATTTGCATTTTTATTACAAGAGTTGTTTCCTTTGACATATCAGCTGCCATCACCATGACCACCTCCACCATTATCATCAGCTGCACTTATGTTTATAAAAACTTTGGATTGGTAAGCATAATGGGTTAATTTTTCCTACCTGTCATCAGTCAGTTAACCATAGACATTATTTGCAGGTAACATGATTTTATATATGCTAAATCCTAAAAACGAAAAACTGCTACAAGGATGAAAGAAATCAAAGAAGACACAAATAATGAAAAGATAGCCCATGTTCATGGATTGGAAGAATACATATTGTTAAAATGTCCATACTACCAAAAGTCATCTATAGAATTAATGCAATTCCTATCAAGATTCCAAAGGCATGTTTTACAGAAGTAGAAAAAACACTCCTAAAATTTATACAGAACCACAAAAGACCCCAAATAGCAAAAGAAATCCTGAGAAAAAAGAACAAAGCAGGAGGCATCACACTTCCTGATTTCAGGCTGTACTATAAAGCTATAGTCATTAAATCAGTATGGTGCTGGCATAAAAACAGACAAATAGACCAGTGGAACAGAATCAAGAGCCAGAAATAAACCCATGCATATAAAGTCAACTAATATTTGACAAGGAAGCCAAGGATACTCAGTGGAGAAAAGACAGTCTCTTCAATAGATGGTGCTGGGATAATGGATATTCACATGTAAAAGAATGAAACTGTACTCCCTCTTACACCACTCACAAAAACTAACTCAAAACAGATTAAAGACTTGAATATAAGACCTGAAACCATGACACTTCTAGAAGAGAACATTGGAATAAAGCTGCTTAACGTGGGTTTAAGTAATAATATTTTTGGATATGACATCTAAAGCACAAGCATCAAAATAAAAAATAAATAATAGGACTATAGAAAGCTAAAAAGCTTCTGTACAGCAAAAGAAACCATCAACAAAGTGAAAAGACAACCTACAGAATGAAAAAAAATTGCAAACCATATAGCTGATAAGGGGCTAATATCCAAAATATATGAAGAACTCATACAACTCAATAGCAAAACAACAACAACAACACACAAAAATACAAAAACAATTTAAAATTGGGCAAGGGACCTGAATAGACATTTCTCCCAAGAAGATACATGAAAGGCCAACAGGTACATGAAAAGATGCTCAACATCATCAGTTGTTAGGGAAATGGCAATTAAAACCACAATGAGATATTACCTCATGTCTGTTAGAATGGCCATCATCAAGAAGATAGGATAACATATGCTGGTGTGGATGCAGAGAAAAGGGAACCCTTGTGCACTGTTGATGGGATTGTAAATTGGACACCCACCATGGAAAACAGTATGGGAGATCCTCAAAAAAAAAAAAAAATAAAACCACCATGTGATCCAGCAATTCCACTTCTAGGAATATATCCAAAGGAGATGAAAACAGGATCTTGAAGAAATATCTGCATCCACATATTCATAGCAGAATTATTTACAATAGCCAAGACATGGAACCTGAGTATTCATCGAGGGATGAATGGATAAAGAAGTTGTAAGATATATCTATCTACCTATCTATACCTATATTTATATCTATATACACATACCTACACACACAAACACACACACGTACACACATACACACACACAGTGGAATATTATTCAGCCATAAAAAATGAGGAAATTCTAACCATTTGTGACAACATAGAACGACCTTGAAGGCTTTATGCTTAGTAAGTCGGACAGAGACAAATACTGTATGATCTCACTTATATGTGGAATCTAAAACAAAAACAAAACCAGAAATTAAACTCATAGAAAAGGAGCTCAGACTTGTGGTTACCAGAGCAGAGGGAAGGGGAAGGAAGAATTGAAGGTGGTCAAAAGATACAAACTTACAGTTACAAGATAAATAAGTACTAAGGATGTAAAGTACAACATAATGACTACAGTTAGCACTGCTGTATGATGTATAGCAAAGTTGTTAAGAGAGTAAATCTTAAGAGTTCTTATCACAGAGAAATTTTTTCTTGTTTTTTATTGTATCTATATGAGATGACAGATGTCAGCTGAACCTATTAAGGAAATCATTTCACAATGTATGTAAATCAAACCATCATGGTTGACGCCTTAAACCTATACAGTGACATATATCAATTATTTCTCAATAAAACTGGAAAAAATTAATACGAAGACAATAAGAAAAAATTTCCCCCAGAATCAGTATTTGTATAGCAGAACTCTCACCTGTCTTTTTGATTGAAAGTGCCATAAAAGAAATCATTTTTTCTTTCCCCGCCCCCACACACTCTGTGCCTTTGATTGCAGACACTACCAGGTGACTCTGAATTAAACTAAAATGAAAATACTGAGTGGACTTAAGGTATCTCACAGCATTTAAGGGAGGGCTGGGGAAATAGGCTCACAATAGAGGAAGCAGGAAGCTTTTGAGTCTCAAGGGCATTGATTGCTAGGCAATTTCTGCATTGGTAGGATGCATGAACAAATTCCAGTTATTTTTCCTGCCATGTCACTCCCCTCATGATTCAAATTCTGAGAGAGAGGATTGACTGGCTAAGCTTAGTTTGATTATTTACCCACATTTACTGTATCTCAGAAGTGAAAAGAATGATCTAGTTTTGATGGAAGAAGCCTCCAGGTTTTTTTTGCTTTTTTTTTCTCTTGGTGGCAGAGCATAGCACTGCATTTTACTATTCCCCCAGATTGCCCAGAACGGGAGAGAAATATTTCTTCTCCCTAGGATATGCAGTACCATTAGGAACAGTGATGATGGTTGCTTGGTAACCAAAAACCAAACCAAAACAAAAATGCATATAACCAGTTTGCTTCTGTTATATGAAGGTGAAATGTTTGAGGAACATAATTTTAATAAACATTTTTTTTTGTTAATGATAAGAACAGCTCTTTAAGAAAAATATTTTGGGAAGACGTTTTGGGCCAATATCACTTTTCCTAGGTCAGTAATCTATAATCAATAAGGTGCAAAAAGTCATGCTTGAAAAAAATGATGAAATTAGCTCATCCAGTCTTTTGATTTTTGGCCCTCTTCTTGTTATTACACTCTACACTGAAAACCAAATGAGTAGCAGCTAAGAGTTTCAGGGCTGTACAGTGCCATGTCTTTGGCAAAATTGCCTTTTCTGTTCCCAGATTTAGTCATTCTCTAGATGCTGGTAACCTGATGTGATTTCCTCAGTGCAGATGAACTGATTTATTTGAGCTTTTCCCTGACACTGACAGCTAATTCTTGGTGGAGGCCAGACTCTGAGGTTGGTGGTGTGATGGTAGTAGAGGGAGTGAATTATGAGTGTGCTGATTTCTTAGAGCTTTCTACAACATGTTGAAGGATTACAGGAAGGCTTGTCATTACAAATAAGCTAGTACAGAACACAGATGTAATATTCATTACAATCATAATGCAAGTATTACAGCTAATATGAAACTCCAGAAAAAGAAACTGTTTTCTGTTTGCATGAAATACGGCAGGAATAAGTTACTTTGACATGCATTGTGTATTTGTGTTTTCTATGCTTTTTCTATTTATATGCATAAAAAATTAAACCTTTGACTGGATAGCAGTTGGTAATGATTCATTTTTATTCACCACTGTCCACTAACTGGATTGAATAATTACAATTTGTCCTACCATCTGATACTTTCCCTGACATTTGGCTGCCTCTGCCCTGCTGCTCACTTATGTTTAAGTTTGTACCTGCTCATTAACTGATTTGTCCTAAAAATAACTTTGAAAGTCTCAGATCCTGAGCTGTAAGCACTTAGCCTATATAGTTAAGGTTATAAAATCAGCATCTGGCTAGAGCTAAAAAAGCTGACTCTATTATCATTTTTAAGACTAAGATGAAGAAATTTATATTTGACACTGCTTCTGATTAGCTCTTAAAACTATAAAACACTGAAGGCTATCATGAAAGATCTGCCTCATTGTACTGCAGTGTTTGTTACTTCATCCCAGGCATCAGAATTCAATTATGGCATCTCCCTTAGACGTGTGGTGAAAGCTCCCATCTCTTGTCTTTTTCACAAAACCTTAAGCCCAAACATTAGCAATAGTACTCTATATGTTGGTTAAGTATTTCCATGCAAAAGTTTTGCACTTTTTAGAAATAAAGGTATCAACCTAAATTATCTGCATTTTGGAGTGCCAAAACTTATTTGGTAACATTTGCATTTGATCTTTGAGTTAAATATTTTCAGGTTTGGCTAACCCAATTCTTCATTGTCATAACAAAAGTCATTCTGGGAATAATTCCATGTATGTAAACATTCTAAGAAGCAATTCCTATTTCTGGAACTCCATGTGAGGATTTGTGGGTAATTTCTCTTGTGGGGCTGAGGAGAAACAATTTTTAAAAATATTTTGATGCAAATTAACTAGATAGTTAATGCAATTAATAAAATGAGAATAGACTGATTAGTAAAATCACATGTGGTAGGTGGGTGAATAGGGGAAGTAGGTTTGAAGGATTTGAAGTAAAAGAGTATAAAGTTAAACTGGTATAATATTTAGGGTAAGTCTTCATCTATTGATTTGGCAGTTACAGTTTACCTTGTACAATTGTTTTAAAAACATTATCCTATATCCTAATCACCCTGAGAACAGACACCTTAAAATGCTTTTCTCTTTATATCTAGCACAAAACTCAGCATACATAATGAACTAAATATTCTTATTAATGGTATTAATATATAACATAATTTTAAATTAAATATTATCTTGAAAATTTATAAAACTCTGTTTTGTCTCTTTTTATCTTCCCAGAAATTGTTTATCTAAAAAAAATATAGCATAAATGAACAATGAATTTGCTTCCTGAATCTCAGTTGCCTCATGTTAAATGATATCTCAAGCAGAGAATATGACTTTTTATTAATTATTATAAAAATAAACAAATAACATAAGTTAAAATGTTACAGAAAGAGAAGCAATGAAAAGTGAAATTTTACATTAGTAAACAGCCTGTCCCACTCTACTGACTAGTGGTAGTAGCCATTAGTAATATTTTGTGCCTTTTCAGAAAGTTTCTGTACATAAATAAACATATATGGTTATAATTATTGTAGGACTATGTAGTAAAAATCTATACATATTTAGTACATAAAAGGTATAAATAATATATTACAAAGAGGATGTATATCTCCCTTAAAATTACATTTTCATTTGGAATTTTGTATTCAATACTGTTGGGAGATCTCAACACGTATAAATATAGTTAACCACTGACTTGAATACTTTCGTATGAATATATAATAATTTCACATACCTAGTCCCGATAGATGAATAGTTATGTTGATTCTGACCCTTAGCTATTACATACTGTGTTTCAGTGTTCATCCTTGTACATGTATCTTTTGAGTAAACCATAAGGGTATATTTCTATGATAAAATCATAGAGGTTGCCAGTCTGTTTTTTTTTAATTTATAAATTGTTTTTTGAGTCACTTTAGGCAATTTATGTTTTCCTTTTTTTTAAATTAATTTTTATTGGAGTATAGTTGCTTTACAATGTTGTGTTAGCTTCTGATGCACAGCAGAATGAATCAGCCGTACATATACATATCTCCCCTCCATTTAGGACACTACAGTGCATTAAGTAGAGTTCCCTGTGCTATGCAGTATGTTCCCATCAGTTGTCTATTTTATACATAGTATCAATAGTGTATGTGTGTCAATCCCAATCTCCCAGTTCCTTCCACCCAACCTCTTTCCCCCTTGGAATCTATACATTTGTTCTCTACGTCTGTGTCTCTATTTCTTCTTGGTAATTAAGGTCATCTATACCATTTTTCTAGATTCCACATATATGTGTTAGTATATGATATTTGTTTTTATCTTTCTGATTTACTTCATTCTGTATGACACTCTCTAGGTCCATCCACGTCTCTACAAATGATCCAATTTCATTTTTTATGGCTGACTAATGTTCCATTATATTTAGGTACCACATCTCCTTTATGCATTCATCTGTCGATGGCCATTAAGGTTGCTTCCATGACCTGGCTATTGTAAATAGTGCTGCTATGAACATTGGGGTGCGTGTGTCTTTTTGAATTATGGTTTTCTCTGGGTATATGCCCAGGAGTGGGATTGCAGGGTCATATGGTAGTTTTATTTTTAGCTTTTTAAGGAAGATCCATACTGTTTTCCATAGTGGCTATTATCAATTTACATTTCCACTAACAGTGTAAGAGAGTTCCCTTTTCTCCACACACTCTCCAGCATTTATTGATTGTAGATTTTTTGATGATGGCCATTCAGACCAGTGTGAGGTGATACCTCATTGTAGTTTTGATTTTCATTTCTCTAATAATTAGTGATGTTGAGCATCGTTCCATGTGTTTGTTGGCCATCTGTATGTCTTCTTTGGAGAAATGTCTGTTTAGGTATTCCGCCCATTTTTTGATTGGGTTGTTTGTTTTTTTGATGTTGAGCTTCATGAGATGCTTGCATATTTAGGAGATTAATCCTTTGTCAGTTGCTTCGTTTGCAAATATTTTCTCACATTCTGATGGTTGTCTTTTCGTTTTGTTTATGGTTTCCTTTGCTGTGCAAGTGCTTTTAAGTTTAATTAGGTCCCATTTTTCCTTTTATTTTCAGTACTCTAGGAGGTGGATCATAAAAGATCTTGCTGTGATTTATGTCAAAGAGTGTTTTTCCTATGTTTTCCTCTAAGAGTTTTATGGTGTCTGGCCTTACAGTTAGGTCTTTATCCATTTTGAGTTTATTTTTGTGTATTGTGTTAGGGAGTGTTCTAATTTCATTCTTCTACATGAAGCTGTCCAGTTTTCCCAGCACCACTTATTGAAAAGGCTGTCTTTTCTCCACTGTATATTTTTGACTCCTCTGTCAAAAATTAGGTGACCATGGGTGTGTGGGTTTATTTCTGCGCTTCCTATTCTGTTCCATTGATCTATATTTCTGTTTTCATGTCAGTACCATATTGTCTTGATAACTGTAGCTTTGTAGTATAATCTGAAGTTAGGCAGCCTGATTCCTCCACCTCTGTTTTTCTTTCTCAAGATTGCTTTGGCTATTCAGGGTCTTTTGTGTTTCCATACTAATTGCAAAATGTTTTGTTCTAAACGCCATTTTTTTTTCCCACACACACACACTGTATTTTATTTTTACAAGAGATAAATAGACTGACACCAAGCATTGTAAATGGATGACCACAGCAAAAGCAACAATGATTACAATTACCAAACACGAAATACACTCATACTATGTCATAATATTGACATTCAGTCCAGTAATCCTCCACTGTAGCAGCGCCTTTACTTTTCAGTGAAAATTGATTTGTATATTTTTTGCCTCTGAGTCCTTGTGGGATTTCTTTTTTATACAAACACAAAGTCACATAAATTATAATCATCCTCATCAGTTCACTCAGTCCCATGTAATTAATTTTTTTTTTCATCTTGATCTTTTGTTACCACTTTCATGAGTTCATCAGTTTTCCATTAGAGTTCTGAAAATGCTTATTCATTCAGCTCAGCGGTACACTTACCAGAAACCTGTACTTGTAAGAGTCTTTTCCATGAATTCCTTGAAGATGAAACCCTTTTATAGCAACATATTTGCAAAAGCATCAGAGTATACCCAGAACTGTACGTAAATGACAAAAGACTTAAAAATGACCACGGTTAAAGATTTGATTAAAGTTCATAATAATGCAATTGACAAGGAAATTTAGTTATTTCTGAGATATACATTTTAAAGTAATAACTAGTATTATGACTTATAACATTATACCAGAACATATAAGATTTTTAGAAATGTCATGTAATGTCTGAAACATTTATGTTAATATATTTCCATACAAATAATCCAATGAAAGTTTAGTATTAGTTGTTTTGTTTGTTTGTATTTTTATACTGCAGGTTCTTATTAGTCATCAATTTTATACACATCAGTGTATACATGTCAATCCCAATTGCCCAATTCAGCACATCACCATCCCCACCCCACCACAGTTTTCCCCCCTTGGTGTCCATACGTCTGTTCTCTACATCTGTGTCTCAACTTCTGCCCTGCAAACCAGCTCATCTGTACCATTTTTCTAGGTTCCACATACATGCGTTAATATACGATATTTGTTTTTCTCTTTCTGACTTACTTCACTCTGTATGACACTCTCTAGATCCATCCATAGCTCAACAAATGACTCAATTTCGTTCCTTTTTATGGCTGAGTAATATTCCATTGTACATATGTACCACATCTTCTTTATCCATTCGTCTGTCAATGGGCATTTAGGTTGCTTCCATGACCTAGCTATTGTAAATAGTGCGGCAGTGAACATTGGGGTGAATATGTCTTTTTGAATTATGGTTTTCTCTGGGTATATGTCCAGTAGTGGGATTGCTGGATCATATGGTAAATCTATTTTTAGTTTTTTAAGGAACCTCCATACTGTTCTCCATACTGGCTGTAGCAATTTACATTCCCACCAAGAGTGCAAGAGGGTTCCCTTTTCTCCACACCCTCTCTAGCATTTGTTGTTTGTAGATTTTCTGATGATGCCCATTCTAACTGGTATGAGGGGATACCTCATTGTAGTTTTGATTTGCATTTCTCTAATAATTAGTGCTGTTGAGCAGCTTTTCATGTGCTTCTTGGCAATCTGTATGTCTTCTTTGGAGAAATGTCTATTTAGGTCTTCTGCCCATTTTTGGATTGGATTGTTTGTTCTTTTAATATTGAGCTGCATGAGCTGTTTATATATTTTGGAGATTAATCCTTTGTCCCTTGATTCATTTGCAAATATTTTCCCCCATTCTGAGGGTTGTCTTTTCGTCTTGTTTATGGTTTCCTTTGCTGTGCAAAAGCTTTTAAGTTTCATTAGGTCCCATTTGTTTATTTTTGTTTTTATTTCCATTACTCTAGGAGGTGGATCAAAAAAGATCTTGCTGTGATTTATGTCAAAGAGTGTTCTTTCTATGTTTTCCTCTAAGAGTTTTATAGTGTCCAGTCTTACATTTAGGTCTCGAATCCATTGTGTTAGGGAGTGTTCTAATTTCATTCTTCTACATGTAGCTGTCCAGTTTTCCCAGCACCACTTACTGAAGAGACTGTCTTTTCTCCATTGTATGTCTTTGCCTCCTTTGTCATAGATTAGTTGACCATAGGTGCATGGGTTTATCTCTGGGCTTTCTATCTTGTTCCATTGATCTATGTTTCTGTTTTTGTGCCAGTACCATATTGTCTTGATTACTGTAGCTTTGTAGTATAGTCTGAAGTCAAGGAGTCTGATTCCTCCAGCTCCTTTTTTTTCCCTCAAGACTGCTTTGGCTATTCAGGGTCTTTTGTGTCTCCATACAAATTTTAAGATGATCTGTTCTAGTTCCGTAAAAAAATGCCATTGGTAATTTGATAGGGATTGCATTGAATCTGTAGATTGCTTTGGGTAGTATAGTCATTTTCACATTGATACTTCCAGTCCAAGAACATGGTATATCTCTCCATCTATTTGTATCATCTTTAATTTCTTTCATCAGTGTCTTATAGTTTTCTGCATACAGGTCTTTTGTCTCCCTAGGTAGGTTTATTCCTAGGTATTTGATTCTTTTTGTTGCAGTGGTAAATGGGAGTGTTTCCATAATTTCTCTTTCAGATTTTTCATCATTAGTGTATAGGAATGCAAGATATTTCTGTGTATTACGTTTGTAACCTGCAACTTTACTAAATTCATTGATATGCTCTAGTAGTTTTTTGGTGGCATGTTTAGGATTTTCTATGTATAGTATCATGTCATCTGCAAACAGTGACAGTTTTACTTCTACTTTTCCAATCTGGATTCCTTTTATTTCTTTGTCTTCTCTGATTGCCATGGCTAGGACTTCCAAAACTATGCCGAATAATAGTGGCGAGAGTGGACATCCTTGTCTTGTTCCTGATCTTAGAGGAAATATTTTTATTTTTTCACCATTGAGAATAATGTTTTGTGTAGGTTTGTTGTACATGGCCTTTATTATGTTGAGGTAGGTCTTTATTCTTCAATTTGTTAACATGCTGTATCACGTTGATTGATTTGCATATATTGAAGAATTCTTGCATCCCTGGGATAAATCCCACTTGATCATGATGTATGATCTTTTTAATGTGTTGTTGGATTCTGTTTGCTAGTATTTTGTTGAGGATTTTTGCATCTGTGTTCATCAGTGATATCGGCCTGTAATTTTCTTTTTTTGTGATATCTTTGCTTTTGGTATGAGGGTGATGGTGGCCTCATAGAATGAGTTTGGGAGTGTTCCACCCTCTGCAATTTTTTGGAAGAGTTTGAGAAGTGTAGGTGTTAACTGTTCTCTATCTCTGATAGAATTCACCTGTGAAGCTACCTGGTCCTGGACTTTTGTTTGTTGGAATATTTTTAATCACAGTTTCAATTTCATTACTTGTGATTAGTCTGTTCATATTTTCTATTTCTTCCTGGTTCAGTCTTGGAAGGTTGTACTTTTCTAAGAATTTGTCCATTTCTTCCACATTGCCCATTTTATTGGCTTATAGTTGCTTTCATACTCTCTTATGATCCTTTGTATTTCTGTGGTGTCAGTTGTAACTTCTTTTTCATTTCTACTTTCATTGATTTGAGTCCTCTTCCTTTTTTTTCTTGATGAGTCTGGCTAAAGGGTTATCAATTATGTTTATCTTCTCAAACAACCAGCTTTTAGTTTTATTGATCTTTGCTATTGTTTTCTTTGTTTCTATTTCATTTATTTCTGCCTTTATCTTTATAATATGTTTCCTTATACTAACTTTGGGTTTTGTTTATTCGTCTTTCTCTTGTTGCTTTAGGTGTAAGTTTAGGTTGTTTATTTGAGATTTTTCTTGTTTCTTGAGGTAGGATTGTATTGCTATAAACTTCCCTCTTAGAACTGTTTTTGCTGCATCCCATATGTTTTGGGTCATCATGTTTTCATTGTCATTTCTTTCTAGGAATTTTTTCATTTCCTCTGATTTCTTCAGAGATTTTTTGGTTATTTAGTACTGTGCTTTTTAACCTCCATATGTTCATCTTCTTTACAGTTTTTTCCTGTAATTGATTTCTCATCTCACAGCACTGTGGTCAGAAAAGAAGCTTGCTATGATTTCAACTCTCTTAAATTTACCGAGGCTTGATTTGTGACCCAAGATATGGTCTATCCTGGAGAATGTTCCATGAACACTTGAGAAGAAAGTGTATTCTTCCTCTTTCAGGTGGAATGTCTTATAAATACCAGTTAAGTCTATTTGATCTATTGTCTTTTAAAGCTTGTGTTTCCTTATTTATTTTCTGTCTGGTTGATCTGTCCATTGGTGTAAGTGGGGTGTTAAAATCCCCCACTATTATTGTGTTATTGTCGATTTCCCCTTTTATGGCTGTTAGCATTTGCCTTATGTATTGAGGTGCTCCTGTATTGGGTGCATAGATATTTACAATTGTTATATCTTCTTCTTGGATTGATCTCTTGATCATTATGTAGAGTCCTTCCTTGTCTCTTGTCATAGTCTTTATTTTAAAGTCTAACTTGTCAGGTAGGAGTATTGCTACTCCAGCTTTCTTTTCATTCCCATTTGCATGAAATATCTTTTTCCATCCCCTAATTTTCAGTCTATATGTGTCCCTAGATCTGAAGTGGATGTCTTGTAGACAGCATATAGACAAGTCTTGTTTATGTATCCATTCATCTAGTCTATTTTTTTTGGTTGGTGCATTTAATCTATTTACATTTAAAGTAATTATAGATATGTATGTTCCTATTACCATTTTCTTAATCGTTTTGGGTTTGTTCTTGTAGGTTTTTTTCTTTTCTTGTGTTTACATAAGGGTATATTTCTACAGTAAAATCGTGGAGGTTACCAGTCTATTTTTTTTTTAATTTATAAATTGTTTTTTGAGTCACTTTAGGCAATTTATGTTTTTCTAAAAAATCATCTATTTTATTTACATTTTCAATCTAATGAAACATTTCAGCCAAGGATTTTTTAAAATCATTCTTTTATTTCCCAGTGTTCCCATTTTTCCATTTTTTATTTTTAAATTAGCATATTTGTTCCTTTTATACTGTCTCACGTTTAGGTTCACTGGTAAATTTTTTTTCAAAATGTTTCTCTTTGTGTTTTCCAGTTGACTATTATTTTATTTTCCAATTTGTTAATGTTTGTTTTTAATTAACGATTTATTGGCATAGTAATAGTAAAATGTTTGTCTGATATCTTCATTATCTAATGCCACATCAGCTGTTTATATTCTCTTCTTTTCTTTTTCATGGTTTTGAATCATGTGCTCTTGTTACCAGCCATGCCTGACTATATTTGATCAAATTACAGATATGAATTCATGAATTATATTTTACAGCATGAAAAATTATTGAATTAACTTGAGATACAAGATCATGTTATCTTCTTCCAAAATGGCTTACACATTTCTCCTGTAAGGCCAAGAGTACCCAGATATCATGGATCATCTTATGCAATCAGGGATGATTCGAAGATGGACCACAGTTCTTTCAAGGGCTTTTTCCACTTTTCCCTTCATCCTAAGATATAACCTGCACAAGTCATGGCAGGTTTGCCAAGGTCTTAGTCCTTGGCACTTAAACTACATATGTTTTTTCTTACTTTTATAAGTCTTTGAAAAGCTCTGCTCAGCTTATTAAGCTACTTAGTCACCTTTATCATGATATGGAATCCATAGACATCTTTCAGTAAAAGAATCCTTAAATACCGAACTCATTTCACTGGATATTCTTGTTCTGGAAATGGGTTCTATAATTCCTCACTACCTTGTTAGTTAGTCGATATATTTAAAATTAAAAAAAATGTTTTTTTCTTGCTTTGCTAGTTGTTCACAGCTGAAAGGTTAACTGAATTACCTAGTAATGACTAGAAGCAGAAATGCTGGTTTTCTTTGTACTTTCTTAATTTTGAATTTATGTGTGTCCTGATACATTAGAGAAAGGAAGTATTAGTCAGACTAATTTTATAGTTAAAAATGTATCTGAAGAGTATTTTTTAATGCATCCTCCCAGTTCTCTTGGACAATATTTTTTTAAGCTATACTATATTGACAAAAGCATAATAAATCGATTATAGCTATTACATTCTTGAGTGGCTTTCCTACCATCCCACATTTCATCATCAGAATAACTTTCTAAAGAAGAGGTTTTTTAAAATTATTTATTTATTTTTAACATCTTTATTGGAGTATAATTGCTTTACAATGGTGTGTTAATTTCTGCTTTATAACAAAGTGAATCAGTTATACATATGTCCCCTATATCTCTTCCCTCTTGTATCTCCCTCCCTCCCACCCTCCCTATCCCACCCCTCTAGGTGGTCACAAAGCACCGAGCTGATCTCCCTGTGCTATGCAGCTGCTTGCCACTAGCTATCTATTTTACATTTGGTAGTGTATATATGTCCATGACACTCTCTCACTTTGTCCCAGCTTACCCTTCCCGCTCCCCGTATCCTCAAGTCCATCCTCTAGTTGATCTGCATCTTCATTCCCATCTTGCCCCTAGGTTCTTCTGACCATTTTTTTTTCTCTTTTTCTTTTTTTAGATTCCATATATATGTGTTAGCATACGGTATTTGTTTTTCTCTTTAAAGAACAGTTTTTAAAACCCATGGTCTTCTTTAATGTGACTGTAGTCTACTTTTCCATTCTTAGCTCCACCTATTATATTTGTTCTCTCTGACAATTAAGATCAGTCTATTGTTTTATTCCCAAAAAGGGCCTTGCACATTTCTGTTTTCTTCCTTTGCTCAGATATTTTCTTCTTTCCAGACTCTACTGTTTCCAGGCTGTGTGCCAAAACCTTATTCATTTGTAATGTTCAGCTGAAACGCTATCTCTTTATGAAGTTCTTCCTGATTATCCTCATTTTAAAGTTTGGTCTCATTCCACCTTAAATGCTATATTATTTGTTGTACAAAATGCTTTTGGAATGTTACGTCTGTCATTTGTGTCTTATATCTTTAATTTCAGATTTCCTGAAGGCAGAAATGTCTGTTGTATTTGCATTCTATTTAAAAGGCAGTGTATTGAATGGTGCAAGCTTTTTCAGAGACAATTATGGCATACGTATTTAAAAACAAAAGGGTGATGCATACACATAATTAGGTGTGATGGGATTGAAGTTATTTCTTTCAAAGTTAGATGAAGAAGCTTTCCCTACTTTACATTGGTATGTGGTACTGTTTATCAGGCTTAAATATGACATATTTAATTGGAATGCACATTTTACCTAAGGATAAATAATTTAGAGCAGTATTTTATATTAAAACTTAGTATATCTTGTGATATATGTATTAAGTTTTTGAGTGAAATTTAAAGATAAAGCAATGGAACTCAAAAACTATTCAAAATTGGGGCTTCCCTGGTGGCGCAGAGGTTGAGAGTCTGCCTGCCCATGCAGGGGATACGTGTTCGTGCCCTGTCCGGGAAGATCCCACATGCCACAGAGCTGCTGGGCCCGTGAGCCATGGCTGCTGAGCCTGCGTGTCCAGAGCCTGTGCTCCACAACGGGAGAGGCCACAACAGTGAGAGGCCTGTGTACCACAAAACAAAACAAAACAAAACAAAAAACTATTCAAACTACTTTCAACTTTTCTGGGCAACTGTAAAGCAAACTGTTTCATTACAAATTGGTAAAGATCTGAACAGACACGTGGCCAAAAATCTGCGTCTTCGAGGTAACCTCCCACTAGGAAACTATAAAAAGGAAACATTTGAAAATAAGTAGATTAAGGAAAGTACCACGAGAGAGAAAAATTTAAGAATTCAAAGAATCTAATACACAGTAAGCATTCAGAAAATACTTGATAAGAGAGATACTAGAAAATTTTGCATTTACAAATTCCAGCATAATAATACAGGAATTGAGGAATGTCAAACTGATGGCAAATTACATCTCAAAGAATTGGAAAGTTTTATAAAGTTTGTAACTATAAAACTGGAATAATGTATTTTGGTAGTAGTTAAGAGATCTATATATCACCACTATATTTGTTTTGAAATAATAGCAATAGCATAATTCCCATGATTTTAAATAACTATATACTAATTCTAAATCTATTATTAAAATTAAACATTTATTTAATTATAAAACCAGAAGATTTCTGTATCATTTCACCCTGGAACAGCCATGCACAAAATCCTACAACTAGTAAGCAAATTATGTTTCACTTTAGACAAGTCCTGAATTATTCTAGGTAAATAGTAAAACTGTACTTGTTTTTCAACCATGTCATTCCTGCTGGTTAGATGGTGTTTTAAATATTTTTAGTTGGTTATCTTTTTCTCCAACATGAGACTAATTAATTAATTTTTTTCTAAATACTTGTTCATTAGACATTATCAATCTCAAAACATTTAGTAACCACCATATACCATCTTAGCCAAACCTGTCTGTTCATTCTCCATCCAACCTGCTATTTGCATTTCCTCCCCTCAGCATTTATACTTTCTTTCTTTCTCATCTAACATGCCTTTTTAAATCTTTTCTCACTGTACTTGTTTTTCTGTACTGTACTTTGTTTTTTTTTTCTCACTCACAGACCTTACAAATCCCAGGATTTCTCTTGAAAAGCCTATATTGACAAAAGAATCCTTCTCTTTGAATTCTGAGAATCTATTTTTTGAACCTATTTTATGTCAAGTACTTTGGACCAGTTGCAGTTGCTGCAGTTTCAAAATATTCAGTCTCACCATGAATCTCATTGATTATTTGGAGAATTAACTATATTTCCTTATGTGGTATTTGTTTTACATATTTAAACTCTGCATACTGTAAACTTATGGGGAGAAATCATGTTTTAAACTAATATGCACATAATACTAAAAAGAAAAATATTTATACATTTCAATTTAGGAAATATTAATTGATCATTTATTGGGGAGAGGGTTTTCTGGGATATTCTCAAGACCCTGTTTCTATATTCCAGGATCTTAAGGTCTAGAGAAATTTGGGAAAGAGATAGGCAAACATTGAGTAGAAGTTTAACATAATTTTTCTGTAAGCAATATGTAACAAAAGCCCAAGCAGGGGGCTTCTTACTTTGTTTGGTGTATTATGAGGAGATTTAGAGGTAGCTTTTAAGGTTGAATAAGCTTTTAAGATGTAAAGATGTGGTTCAGTATTCCGGGTTAGAGAAACAGCAGAGAGAGTCATACACAAGAAAGTAAGGCTATGTTTGAGGAACAAGTTGTAGGTAGGAAAAAACGTGAATAAGATCCCCATGAGATATCTATGAATAATGAGAGAGTAGACTGATAATTTAAGTGAAAATTAAGTAGAGAACTGAATACAGAGAATATTGAATGTTATACTGAGGGGTTTTGCTTAGATTTTATAGAAAAAGGGCAACATAAAGGTTCTAAACAAAGGACTGATGCTATTTGAGTATTGATTTAAAGACACTAATTTGGCAACATTGGGTAAAATATATTCGGTAGGTTTTTAAATAATTTGAGTTAGGTAGAATTATTGGAAACAAATGTTGTATGCCATTGTAGGCAAAGGGTAATGAAGACCTTAAATATGTGCTGAATATTGCAAAGGAGAGATGGGTGTCGGCAGATATTTCAGTTATTGAATGAATAAAACATAGCAACTGATATGTGGATGCAGCAGAGGGAGAAATCAAAGTTTTCAAGACTCGTTTAATGGAAGATTTTTGGTGTCATTAAGTCAAGGAGAAAAGTCAGGCAGGGGAAATGGTCAGGTAATAGTGGAGGATGAGAACACCTAGGTCACTGGGATTCTCAACATTTCCTGCACATTTAAATCACTGGGACACGTTAAAAACTACGGATGACTAAATTACACCCATTGAAATTCTGATGTAATAAGTCCAGAGTATGTCATGGGCATAGGAATTTTTAAAAACTCTGTAGGAAATTCTAAGATTAAGCTAGGGAAGTTCTGATCTAGATTCTGGCTACTTAACAATGCAGGACATAAACCAGCAACATCCACGTTATGTATAGAAATCTAGATTTTTAGTCCCAATCACAGAACACCTGAGTTAGAATCTGTAGTTTAAATACTTTCTTAGGTGAGTTGTATGCCTATTAAATTTTTAGTGGTGCTTAACTTGAACATGCTAGAATCATCTGAGGTGCTTTTAAAACCAAGCACCTGTAGATCCCACCCCTAGAAATTCTGATTTAATTAGTACTGGGTGGGGCCCAGGCACAGGTATTATTTTGAAAGCTCCCCAGAAGATACAGACATGAGCTAGATTGGAGAGCTGTAAGTACAAAGTATTTTACCTGTACATCCAAGAATCAGATTTCCAGGGGAGTTTGTTCTTTTGATTTCTTACAGCAGCATTAAAATGTAACTAGGAGGAGAATGAGAAATGTTTTTTTTCTCTAACTGTCTTGCAAGATAGGAGGTTGCTTAATGAGAATCTACAGAAATATTCTATGTGACTAGAATTTTAGATTTATTTGGAGCAATTTTGAGTAAGATTGAAAAATAAAACTGAACAAAAATGTCTCCCAGAAAGCAGTTTAAATATCCATATCATCCCTGCACAATAATCTATTTGGAGTTAAGGTAAACTTTTTAGGCATCTCTGATTTTTCCTTGTGAACTAATACCGATAGCTACCCTGTTTTGAGGGACTTTATAACGACAGCCATTGTGAATTGTTGCCACACTCAATTTGCAAGGGCAGAGTTTCAAGCTAGAATAATTGCCTATTCCACTCCAGAGATGGGATGCTGACTGCTTCATTACCAGCTGGATAAACCAGGGCATGAGCAATTTCAGACAATGTGAACCATGCTCCTTTATACTACCCATGGGTGCTAGTTCCCAAATCTACTTACTCCCCCAAGCACAGTGACAACAGAAATGTTTTGCTTGCTGAAAGGTGCTCTTGATGGGACTTAAAGAGTTGTGCAAATGCACCTGTGCCCTGCCCTCACATCATTCTGCAGAGTGAATCACCACCATGTTGGAATATGCAGATAGATTCACATTATGAAATCACTGATGTGATTTTCTCTATTACTAATTTTTTTCCATCTGACTATCCCATTTCTAAGGCAAAGGGAATGGCTATTGTATAATCTATTATGTTACATAGTTGTATCGGCATACATCAAGCCAATAAATGTAACCAGGAAGGTTTAACTTACAGTTTAGTACATTGATTTGATTCCAAGGATGTCTATAGAAAAGCCTGTAAACCTTGGGAAGTAATTGCTTTTAAAAAGCATTTGCATTTGGAACTTTGCATAGTTGATATAAACTATTATGAGAGGGACTTCCCTGGTGGTGCAGTGGTTAAGAATCTGCCTGCCAGTGCAGGGGACGTGGGTTCGATTCCTGGTCCGGGAAGATCCCACATGCTGCGAAGCAACTAAGCCCATGTGCCACAACTACTGAGCCTGTGCTCTAGAGCCTCTGAGCCACAACTACTGAAGCCCACACGCCTAGAGCCTGTGCTCCGCAACAAGAGAAGCCACTGCAATGAGAAGCCCATGTGCTGCAACGAAGAGTAGCCCCTGCTCACCTCAGCTAGAGAAAGCCTGCATACAACAACGAAGACCCAACACAGCCAAAAATAAATAAATAAATAAATAAATTAAAAACAAAAAGGGAAACAAATCTTTAAAAAAAACTATTATGAGAATCATTTTAAGGCACAACATATTTTTGTTTTAGTTCAGTTTATTTATAATATGCCATATGTACTACTTAAATAACTAAACTTCATTTAAAATCAATCATAGTTTCATTTTGAGTTAGAGGAAATGTTGCTTGCACCAGAAGCCAGTGTCAAATTTGCATTAATGAATTATCAACTACAATTTTAAACCAAAACCAGACACACAACTTTAGAAGTAGTGTCTGGTACAGTGGAAACCAGGATGAAAATATTGGTAAGAATGGAATTAAAGTTAATATGCCCAGTTTATATGTTCTTTTATTAATTTTGAATTACTTGATAGTTACTGTTTAAAATATCTATCTCTATATCTTTCTATGATATATGCAAAAATATATATGTACATGAAACATGAGAGTAAAGTAAAAACAAATACTTTTACAAAAATTATGTGTCTACCACCGACGCTGGAAATATAACATTCTCAATTACTCTAAAGCCTCCTGTGTGTCCTCATCATTCATCCTTATCCTGTTCATATATAAACAGTTTCTTGAATTTCTTATAATATTTTAATAGGTATATTGATAATTCTTATAACATTCAATTCACCCTTTTAAGGTCAACAATTCAATGGTTATCAGCACATTCACAGATATGTTCAACTATCACCACAGACAAATTTAGAACGTTTTCATCACTCCAAAAAGAATTAATTAACAGTCACTCCCCATTTTACCACCCTAGCCCCAGCCCTAGATTACCGCTCATCTGCATTTAGTTTCTATAGATTTTCGTCTTCTGGATATGTCAAATAAACGGAAGAATAGACTGTGTAGTCTTTGTGACTGACTTTTTTCACCTTAGCATAATGTTTAAAAATTTCATCCACATTGGAAAATGTATCAGTACTTCATTCACTTTCAGTGAATAATATTCCATTGTCTGGGTATACCACAGTTTGTTTATTCATTCATCAGCTGATAGACATTTAGGTTATTTCTATCTTTTGGCTAATATGAATCATGCTGTTATAAATATTCATGTACAAATTTCTGTGTGGGCATATGTTTTCATTTTTCTTGGGTATGTACCTAGGAGTGGAATTGCCGTATCAAATGGTAGCTCTATGTTTAATCATTTGAGGAACTGACAGACTGTTTTCCAAAGTGGCTGCACCATTTTACATTCCGACAGTAGTGTAAGAGGGTTCAGGTTTCTCCGTGTCCTCAGCAACACTTGATATTCTGTGACTTTTTGATTCTAGTCATCCTAGTGAGTGTGAAGCTGTGTCTCATTGTAGTTTTGATTTGCATTTCCTCAATGACTAATGATGTTGAGTATCTGTTCTTGTGCTTATTGGCCATTTATATTTCCTTGAAGAAATGTCAATCTCATGTCCATTTTAAATTGAATTAGTTGACTTTTTAATAGTGAGTTATGAGAGTTGTTTACAGTCTGGATACAAATTCTTTATCAGATTCATGACTTGCAGATATATCCTTCCAATCTATGGGGTGTCTTTAGAATTTCTTCATGGTGTCTATTGTTTGTTACTGTTATTTTCTTTTTCATTTGTTTAGTCACTGGCTGGATTATTTTAGTGAAGTCTGTTATCATGCCTTAGGGAGGCATAGCTTTGGTTTTGTCCATAGTCATCCTAGGCTGACAGTGATTCTGGTAGCGCACTCTTCCTCTCATTTCCTAACCACACCCATATGGCTAGCACCACAAATTGCTGCCTATTGCTCAGTGGATTTTAACAGGCTCTAGAGTATAAACTGCTCTGCAAACTATTCCAATCAAATCGTGGGTCTTTTGAAAGAATAGTGTCTGAGGTTAGTATTTGATATTTGTTTTTGTCCCAGCAGGGTTCCTCTTAGCTGACTTGTTCTCCAGTTCTCTCTTAGAAACTTCTGGCCTACCATTTAACCTATATCTTTCTTTTTTTTTTTTTTTTTTTTTTTTGCGGTACACAGGCCTCTCACTGTTGCGGCCTCTCCCGTTGTGGAGCACAGGCTCCGGACGCGCAGGCTCAGCGGCCATGGCTCACGGGCCCAGCCGCTCCAAGGCATGTGGGATCTTCCCGGACCGGGGCACGAACCCATGTCCCTTGCATCGGCAGGCGGACTCTCAACCACTGCGCCACCATGGAAACCCTTAACCTATATCTTGAATCTCCTTTGAATTGCCTTTAACTACAACCTCCAGTTTTTTTGAGTGTGCATCTAGGCTTGACTTGCTCTATGTTTTGCTGCAAATGAGAGTGTGCATTACTTTCTTATGTCCTGAAGCCAGAAATCCAAAATGTTTCACTGAGCCAAAACCAAGATTTTCTTAGGGCTGTGCTTCCTTTGGAAGGTCTAGAGGACAATGTGTCTCCTCGTCTTTTCCAGCTTGTAAAGGAGCATCCTTTGGCTCATGTTCTCTTCCTCCATCTTCAAATCCAGTGGTGTAGCATCTTCTATGACTCCGTTTCCCTTTGCTTCCTTCACGTGACTTTTTCTCTGTGTCAAATCTTCTGTTTCATTCTTACAAGTACCCTTATGATTGCATTTAGGGCCCACCCAGATAATCCAGTTAATTCCCCCCATCTAAATATTCTTAATTTAATCACATCTGCAAAGTTACGTTTTAGCATATGAGTTAACATTTAACAGATTCCAGAGATTAGATCGTGGGTATATTTCAGAGGGGCCATTATTCAGCCTAACATAGTAAATATGCTTCCATCCAATCTCCAAGAAGACTTTCTTAGAAGGGCAGCAGAGAAAATAGTCTCTTTGCCCTCTATATGGAGGAAATCATATTTCTCCATCTGTTGTCTACTGAGTGAACCTCCAACTCATATAGAGCATCTTTTCCATCTGGTTCTCATTGCATTGCTCTGTTGGGCTTCTGGGCATGGGGTACCAACACTGCAGTGTTTAGTTGGATGTTGATATTGCTGTAAGCATAATAAAAAATCTGTCTCTGATCCAAAAACCTCACATGCATAAACTTAAAAATCACATTATTTACCTTGATACAAATGCCTATATAATCCTTACGCAGGAAAGGAAAAGATAAAACATGGTTAGTGCTGTTCTTAAATAAAGTATTTTCAAAGATTTCTATGAAACACTTATGCCTTTTTGGGTTGGACTTTGTTTCATAGGCTTGATGCTATGTCAGTCCACAAAGATTTTGTAAGAGTATTCCTGTTGTACAGTGGAATAAAACACAGAAAAATAGTAAGCATGAGATCTCTTAATATATTAAGTATTCATTTCATAATTTCTGAACTCACTAATATTTTCTGTGTATGCATATGTATCTCTTAGATGATGTATATTCTGTATATGACATGTCATATATATCACTATATTATATGTAACATATCATATATGTAACATATCTCCTAAGAAATAAGCAGAAAGACACGGATCATAATTTCTATGAAATTAGGGAATTTTTACATCTTGAAAGTTTCAGCACCTTAAAATTTATATTGCCCTGGTTTATTTTTCCATTAGTGCTTAGAATCATCTTTATTCCTACAGGACATCTTTCAACATGTTTAAGAACACTCTCATAATAAGACTCAGGCAACACATCTTTCCACTAGGGAGTTACATGATATCCATTCATACAGTCCCTTAGCTGTTTAGGAATATATATCGAGAAATAACATATCAGTAATATATCTATATTCATTCTTTAAATAAATGGGTTTAAATATGAAGGCAGAAAGTCATCTGTGTGAAGTATTGAATAATTCAAAATATTTTGACAAATACACCTTAATTTTGAAAACACACATATACAGATATGACTATCCATTTTCTATGGTAAGTATATATACACATTTTCACTTCCAAATTTAGCTAAAAATATTTTTATTCTAAGAACATCCTTTGTATTTGAAGTTGACCAACTGGCGATTTTTTCCCTTTTTAATAAAATCTTATTATACCTCATCTTGGCAGAAAGCTTTAGGGAAAAATAATATGAAATTGGGAAAAAAAGCAAGATGAAACTAATAAAATAAGATCAAAACTAAAGTACTGTTTTAGCCCTGAAAATGGTCAACACTGTGCTGAAGAGAGGATGTAATTAAAGTGATGTCAGGAACAAGTTACACCTAAGTCATTCACTGAATGGAGAATTTTAGAATTATTTCAAATTTGGCTATATTTTTTCTTTGTGATTTTTTTTGTAAAATTGGTTAGCCATTAAATCAAGGAAATAATTTATTGTCTATACTACAACATAATCATTTGTAATCTACATTAACAACAAATGGTTTTCATTGCCTACTTGGCAGGAACTGTGCAATATTACCAAAAGAATGGTAGCCAAATAAAAAGTTTGATGATGACTCTCAAGGCCAAGCCCTTTAGTCCATCACAATGGTTCCATGGTTTCTGGCCTTTTCAAAATCGTCTTTTAATAATACCCATGTAGTATAAGTTAATTGTTTAGTCGTGAACAGTAATTGATAAGAAAAACACATAATGACAGCAAGTCCTATCAGTTTAATAATACTTTAATTTGTACCATGAGAGCATCAAAAATAGAACTCCAAATGAGCATCTTTTTTGTTTTTGTTTTTCTTTTTTTTTTTGGTAAAATGATTAAATGACATTGAACTCACCAGTTTGTTATGTAATGTTTGGACTGTATCTGATAAACAAATTAGACCCTGAATTAAAAAAAAAAACTACACAGCAGTAAAATAGATGATTTCTTAATAAAACCATAGATAGGAAAATATTCACCCAAGATATTAAATATAATAAATTAAAGTTTGTATATTTATGGGTTCAAGTTAATGTTTAGATCTCATTATTTTAAGGGTCCAAATTAAAGTTATGGATTTTGCAGGATTCAAAAATTAGCAGAAATAAAAATGTTCATGAGCTTTATGTACATAGAATTTGGTATTTATAATCTCTCAAAGTTTATTGTTAATAAATCAATGAAAGGTATCCTAGTGAGTTAGTATCAATCAGGTGCTGCCACATTCTATCAAAATTGGCTCAATCATGGTAAATAAAATTCAGTCCAATTAAACTAATTTAACTTTCTACTTCTCTTCGTATAGCTCACATATTAAACTCTGAAGAAGTTTTCTTCCAAACATACATGTATGTCATTTTGTCCCTTAACTCAATTTAGTTTTAATTTTTAGAGCAGTGAGTTTAGTAGGAATTAGAGGGACGGAAGTAAAGTTAGGGGCACATACTATGTTCACATATGGTTCATGGTCCTACCTTTTCAGAGCTCTCTCACTTATTCCTTAAAATAACTTTATTCAGTTTATATTTTTATATCACTTTTGTAAAAGAACATGCACGTTCAGAGAGCTTTAGCAGTTTTCTAGAAATTAGAGAGTATGACTGAGCCAGAATTAAAGCTGAGATATGTTCAATTACAAAGTCCAAACCTTTCTTCTAAACTATTCCCATTAGACTTAAGAAATTGGAATCATATTCTTCAAATTATTATCCATAAATCAAGGATGGCTGCATGTTTCAGGATAGACTAGGTTATACTGTGTTAATAAATATTACAGTAATCTTACTGACTGGACATATTAGCTCACGATACTCCCACGTAGGTTGCCTGAAAGCTTGGTTCTCTATATTTACAAACAGTTCCAGGCTAATAAAGGCTTCATTCTAATAGAGGCTTTCTTCCTACACAGTCTTCCATGATCATCTCAGAAGGGGGAAGAGATGTGGTCAACAGTTATCTAGGAAATAATACATGCCATTTATTTACATTTCCTTGACTAAAGAAGCTCGTGTATAATTTCACAGGGGATAAAAATGTCCAATCAGGAACCCAGTTCCTGAAAAGGAGAGAGCAAAAACTATTTGGTATAAGCATAAATGACTACTTCTGTTCATCTTCTAGTCAGCAAATATTCAGCTGACCTTTCCATAGGCAAATACACTCATCTTTGTGAGGCAAAGCCAAAATATCCCATTCATTCACCTCAAAATTTAGTATCTTTACGTGATATGCAGTAGTTTCAACATCAGGTTTAATGTAGAGCCACATGATATGGAGTCTTATGAGCTCACAAGGCAATTTCTCTGCCCCTCACCTATCTAAATATGGTGGCAGAACAGGGTAAACCAGAATGAACGGTCTTGTTTTGAAGGGAGAGAATGGGAAACACCAGCAGTCACTGGTCCTACAATTATGAAATCCTGCCTGGCAGAGATTATAAGAACCCCTACATTGAGGAAAGGGAAAGTTTCTTAAGCGGGTCTGAATTTTGCTCCATTCTAGGGATCTCCAGTCCCTGAGCTGTGACCTCTGGGGGGTTTTGTTTTGTTTTGATTTTTCCCTTCATTATCTTTTTGGACCACATTGGAAAATAGACCCTCCCTGGGGGCTGAGCAGCTTTCTCAGCTTGATTCCTGCCTGTACAAGCTTGGGACCCAAGGATCAATTTAGTGTTCAAAGAATTACAGACTTTTTGAGGCGAAGCTCATTCTCTAGAAGTATAACTTTCTTAAAAATATAGTATGCTTCATATCCATTTAATTATAGTTGGTTCAATGAAGAATAGTAATAATGAGCGTTCTTAGATTTATCTAACTTTTTTCCTTGCTTTATTGCCTCCATTTTTTACTTTTACCACTTAGTTGCAGTTACCTCGAGTTAATACTTCTTTTCTTGGAAAGTCTTTAGCCTCTTTTCCCTGAGCTATTTTGTCAATTAAAATGATTTACTTGGTAGCATAATGTTCCAAGACACCTTTATTCATTCAGATTTTTAACAGAGCGTGTTGGATTAGATATCTATAGCTGCATAACACGTTACTCTAAAATTTAGTGGATTAAAACAACACATTTATTATCTCACAATTTCTGTGTGTCAGGAATCTGGTTCAGTTGGGTTCCTTGTGTCAGGGTCTTTTATAAAGGCTGAAATCAAATTGTCAGCCAGTACTGAAGTCTCATCCAACTACTTGACTGGGGAAAGAATCCATTTCTACGCTTGTTTTCATGGTTTTTGAAAGGATTCAATTTCTCAAGGGCTGTTTGACTGAAGGCCCCATTTCCATGCTGACTCTTGGCTGGAGGAGGATACCTTTAGTTCCCTGCCTTATGGGCATATCAAACATGGCACTTTGCTTCACTAAAGCCTGCGAGAGAGAGAGAGAGAGAGAGAGAGAGAGAGAGAGAGAGAGAGAGAGACTGCAAGCAAGATGTAATTTAATCTTTCAAGTAACACCTCATCACCTTTGCCATTGTTTAGATACAAATCACAGGCCCTGTCCAGACTCAGGGTAATGGAGGTAGGTAATAGGGTATAAGTACCAAGAGGCAGAAATTACTTGTCTGTCTTACAGCCTGTCTGCCACAGATGGGATAGATAAACATAAACTTGATTTGATCTTTATGGAAGCTTGGAATTTACTTTTTTCCCTCTGCTTTTGTCTTTCTTAGGACTTCTCAGTTTAATCTTTTACTAGTTAGGGTTGAGAAGAAATTACCTCTTTCAGAACTGTAAACTCCTGCTTTTCAGGACTCAGTTATTCTCTTCCACTACTACTTACAAACTGGCCAGTTCTCTTTTGTGATCAGTATTACTGATGTAGTATCTTACCAATTCAGCCAGCTGCAGCTAACACATCTGTTTTCCAATCTCTTCCATAATGCTGCTGTCCCATAGAAGTTTAGAGCCAGGAGACAGTAGGTAGAATGGCATCAGCTCTCTTTGCTCCTGGCTCCAAATTTAGCCATCTCCTCTGCTGTTCCCATAGTTGGTGATATAGGATATTTCACCAGTACTCTGGACAGACAGTGAAAGTTCCATTTAATTCCAGATTTGCCAAACTTCTCCAAGGGAGAGTTATATCTCACCCTTGTCTTTTGAAGCTAGCCCTGAGAGTAGAAGGGGTAGAGGAACCCATCTCTAAGCCCCACATGAAGACTATGATTCTCTTTGGTTCTACTTTCTCATTCAGAGGCAGGAAAGCCTGCCCTACAAAACTGGCTATTATATTTCTTTTTATTCTTCCAAATATTTATAGAATTTGGCATTAACTTTCATAAAACCCTTTCTCCTACCATTTCACTCAAAAGAATATTTTGATTTTCAAAAGCTGAGAAATCCAGTTTGTTTTTATTTTGCTCTGGGCTCTTTCCTTAGATTAGGTAGGGGTAAATGGACAAGAAGATAAAAGAATTACAAGTACTGGAAAATAAAACATAAAATTAAAATATTATCTCAATTATGCTTGCTCTCTTTTATTTATATTTCCCCTCTTTATCTCCTTGCTTTCTGTCTTTTGCTTCATAGATTATGTTCTTTTATGATTTTAAATTTGTTTAGTGTTTTGAGAATTAGATATTTCATTTGCAATTCTACTAGTTTTTCAAAAGGATTTTATGAGGCAACTTCCCCAGTGGTCCAGTAGTTGGGACCTCGCCTTCCAATGCGGGGGGTACGGGTTTGACCCCTGGTCGGGGAGCTGGGATCTCGCATGCCTCGGGGCCAAAAAAACAAAACGTAGAGCAGAAGCGATATTATAACAAATTAAATAAAGACTTAAAAAAAATTGGTCCACATCAAAAAAAAATTTTTAAAAAAAAGATTTTATGGGTTTTTTTCCTCTTAATTTTCACCCTATTTTAGTATTCTCTATCTTGCTTTATCTCATTCTTTTTATTAATGTAGATACTTTTCCCTCCTTTTTTGCTTTATTAAATTGAAAACCTTGATACATGAAGGTCGTAATTTATTGCAATTCCTAGAGGATAATGTAATCTGAGTATTTTCTGCATCTCACAATAGGTCATTTTTTGAAACACACTATTCCTCTGATAGTCTTCATATTATTTTGTTCTTCAATATTTTCTTGATTTCATGTTGTTTTTTCCCCTCCAGTACTCATTATTCAATGGGAGATAATAATACTAGTCTAAGCATTTGACAAAGCTAAGAGTGAGTAGGTTGCCTTTGGCCCTACTGTTGATGGCTCAATGTATATTTGGAAAGCAAATGGATATATTCAATTCCAAGGCAGGTTTAGGTTTTAAACAGACTTCTTTTTTTTTGATGAGTTCTTACCTGTTCCCCATCCCATACCTTGATCTGAGTTATAGAGTTACATGAAAAATTAGAATTTCTACCTTTTTCCTATACTACTTTGAACTTTTATGAAAAATTCACCCCCAGAGAGTAAAATGTAATGACTAACACTCTACCACTCTTATTTTCACCAAGTTATTATTTGGAATTTAATGTCTTTTGAAGAAAATGATATGTGTATATGTGTGTGGATGTGCACATACATGTGCTGGGGTAGCTTGGAATGGAAATACAGCATAGTTGCCAAGGGAAAAGAATTGCTGACCACATTTCTGATTTATATAGTCCCTGAATCAGAGAACAGGTGAGGGGGTTGAAGGCATGTCTTCCAACATTTTTTTTCTAGATAATCTAGTTTAGTTCTGTGAAATGAGTAGACTATGGCCTCATGGACTGTAAGTCTGAGTAGTTTTGTTGCTGTTTTTCCTCCAATTAAACTTTATCAGCCTTAAAATTTTTTTCAGTTCCTCCAAGATTGTGACTTGTCTGTTAGTATTAAATTTTATGTTATTAATATTTTTAATCCCTTATTTGTGTTTCTTGCTTATTTTGTGAGAAATTGAAAGAGGTTAATGGTCAAATGCTGCTGGCTTGAAAGCCATTAAGTATGCTTTCACATTTTTGTCATCATGTGATTATATATATATATATATATATATATTTTTTTTTTTGCTGTACGCGGGCTTCTCACTGTTGTGGCCTCTCCCGTTGCGGAGCACAGGCTCAGCAGCCATGGCTCACGGGCCCAGCCGCTCCGCGGCATGTGGGCTCTTCCCGGACCGGGGCACGAACCCGTGTCCCCTGCATCAGCAGGCGGACTCTCAACCACTGCGCCACCAGGGAAGCCCAATGTGATTATATTTTAACATATACTATATTTTACTACTTCTAATTCTACAATATTCAAATAAAATTCTATATTGATAAAAGTATATATTAATGAACTGAAAAGTGCCATCCTAGAAACAATTGAAGATAGAAAAAAGTCACATAATAATGGAGCTATTGCCCACTTAAAATACTCAAATCAATCAAAGACAATTAGAATTAACTTTTGTTCCAGTTGGGTTTTGGTTGAAATGCCAATTATAGTGTGCATTAGGAAACCAGATAGGATATTGTGATGAATACTCAAGTAATGTCAATTCAATTGAAATATGAATGATGGTGCAACATTAATTGGATTTGTGTTCTATATATAAAATAAAAACATTAGTAAAATTATATGATAATTTATTGTAATAAAAGGTAGCTTTCAGAGATCTCTAATATATACTTACAGTTTTAAGAATGTATCCGAATCATACCCAATGCCTGATAAATTACAATAATAAATAAGCTTGGGAAGTAACTGAGTCAGAAACTGTCTGAATCTAGATATTTTTGTATCATACTGCTGCCATGTCCTCTAGCACACTAAAACATGTCTATTGTTGTTGCAATAATGACTTAAAATCAACATATAGTAGGTAGCCAGAATAAAGAATTCCTGAATGATGTATTTAGAGTTTCAAGTCATACATACATCAGGAATTAAACCATAGCAAAGATTGTCTCTGACTTATTTTAGAAATATGATCTGTTGCCTACCTGACATTATGGAGATGCTCTTTTCAAATACGATCATTTGGAAACATATACAATAGTACATGCCTTTTTTCAAAACCTTTATTTGGTAATTGATTTTTTTAAGAAAAATATTGCTTAAGGAATACAGCTCTATCTGATTACCATTTCTTCAAACAGCCTCATTACTGTGCCATATGAAGAGCAATAACACATATTACATTTTAGTGATGTCATGCTAACACCTCAGGGTGTTTTCACAATGATGTAAAGCTTGCCCTACTTGGAGGCAATAACAGAAAAATTAAGAGTAATAACAATTAGAAAAGCAACTTGTTATATAGAGACCTTCCTAAATTTATATTTAAATTGAACCGTATATAAATTGTAATATGTTAAATAAATTTATATTTGTTATATTTATAATTTAAGGATGAGTTAGGATTTATTTAAGGAAGCACTACAGAATCTCTAGATACAGCAGTTACAGTTTGTTGTGATAAAAAGGGATATTTACTCCTCATATATTATGGTAGTTTACATAGTAAACTGCGTTATTTTGTGGCAGATGTGATATATTATAATGGTCTCTGAGATCCTCAAAATTGAACACTGTGTCAAAGTAACTTTTACATTTGCATTCATTCAAATATAACTTAATATTTGCTCTATATGATTGGCCTATTTTTGGAACAGGTATGTATTTCTGTATTTAGCTTGAATTTAATATTGGCAATAAAACATGATCTTGTAGTGGAAGCTGACAACAAATATCCTCTGTAGCCATCTAGATTTTGACATACAATTAAGGAGAGCCTCACCGTATAATTTTCACATAGATCAGTAACATTAGATTCTCAGCACAATTCTTTCTCTGCTGATATAAATGAAGGCCTCATTTTAAATTAGTTCAGCTAAAATGGGATTACTCAAGTAATGTTAGATAAAATAGCTTTCCGTAGCCAACGCTGAGGACTTCACATAAGAAAAGATAAAAATTTAAGTAGTAATTTAATGATGTTTTTTTTTAAAATTGTTAAAGTCATATCACAGATGGTTTGTTGTACACAAAAAGGATTTTATAAACAAGTTTATTATTGGAAGTTGTTCATTGACAAGAATATATTTGGCTAATACATAGTAAGTTCAACATTTTTTTCATCATAAAATTCACCTATATATCAAAAATACATCTGGAGACAAGGCATGAGAAAAGGATAGAATTGTGTCTATACTAATAATAGCTTCTGTTTCTTTTTTTCTTTTTTATTATTATTTTTTTTTTGTGGTACGCGGGCCTCTCACTGTTGTGGCCTCTCCCGTTGCAGAGCACAGGCTCCGGACGTGCGGGCTCAGCGGCCATGGCTCATGGGCCTAGCCGCTCTGCGGCATATGGGATCTTCCCGAACCAGGGCACGAACCCGTGTCCCCTGCATCGGCAGGCGGACTCTCAACCACTGTGCCACCACGGAAGTGAAGCCCTGTTTCTTTATTTTTATATCTCCACACTGGCACCAAATTCTTATCCTCTGTATCATATTTTATCTATCTAAATTGTACTTTTTCCCCTCAGAACCCACTTGATTTCTTTATTCATCTGAGAGGTTCAGAGGGAAAAAAAGGGAGAATTTTGTCATAGAATGGAGCCATTTCAATTAGACTGTGTGTCAAGAACTTGGTGTCATTACAGAAAAATATGTATTATACTAAAAATATACCCATCAGTTAGCAGTGCCAGGAGATTAAGACCAACCAGCTGGGATTTAAATCCAGGAGTTCTGAGTCCACAATCCACATCCTTAACCACGATGCCATACAACCTCTCTGAATGACTTCTCATGTCTGCTGAGGTCTTTTATGATGGTATACTTTCCACTTTATTAATTAATATTAGAAAACCGAAGTTACATTCACATTTTTAATTGCATGCAAGAGAACTTGTATATTAATAGGCTGTGTAAAAATTCTGGCTGTCAAGGCCATAGGAAATGCTCATTCTATTAAGTGATAAGCCTTTCTTGTTTAAGAATATGGAAGCTGTGAAATCAGTTTATTTTTCCTTTCTTCTGAATCTTTTCATGTGTCAGCTATAATGCTGTTTGAATCAAAGATAGTTGATTACTATCTATGTTCTTCCCTTAAACTGAATGGAGAGCTTTGTGGAAGATTGGCAGGCCTGCAGAAAGAACTATTTTGACATTGGCAAAATGTTGCAACAGGAGAGAACTTGCAGCTCCTCTGTTCTATGGTTGTCAAAGTAGAATTCAGTGCCAGATTTGGCAAAGGTTTCAGAGCTTTTTGCTTCATCAACTATCAATTCCCTAAGAAGCCCAAGCCATCTCTATTTGTTGCAATAAGGCAGCCCCATTGGTCAGATAGTTTTTCTTTTTTAAAAAATTTATTGGTAAGGGCTATTAGGATATATACGTATGTATATGTATATGTATGTATATATAATTGAGTTTTAAGTGCTTACGTCTCACATCTTTTTTTCCTTCATAGAGGGCTTTGTTGTGGTATTTTCACTAGTTTCCCAATACCATATTATTTTTCTCTGTAATATAAAAGACCTTAGGGAGGATATGAATTCTACCCAATCCCATTCAAAATCAGCATTAGAAAATGCTTCCTGAATAAATGTCATAATTCTCCTTTCTGGGTGCAGCCTCTGGAATCAGATGGACAGGTCTTATTCTTACACTGTTTGCCTGGTAACACTGACACTGGATAAATGCGCAATATACTTCTTCATCTGTTAAATTGGTATAATAAGATCAACTTCATAGGATTTATATGAGGAATATTGAGATGATGCTTATTAAGTATTGGCTCTGCCTGGGACATAGTCAACATTCAATAAATATTAGCCACCATCCTCATGATCATGATCATGGACAGAAGGAAGCCTGAATAAATAAAAACAGATTATGGAAGCAATTTTATATTCCTTTATGTATATGATAAAATATAAGGAAGGAAGAAGGGCGAGGGAAGATTGGAGTGGGGGAGAATGTATTGTTTCAAGTAAATTAACATAATCTGAAATACTAAAGATAGGAAGACTCGTGGCAAGACTCTCTGGCACATTCAATAATTCATCACATACCCTAGAGACCTAGATATAGAATGTCTTTATTAAATCTTCTCACTATTTGAGAAACTAGATCTGCCCAGTCCCGAGTCAGAAGGAGTTGGGCTTTTAGAGGAAAGTGTTATGATATAATCCTCTAAGGGAAGAGAAACCCATTGGAGATAATTGTAAGTCAGTTGAATAGTTAACCTTGGCTGCTCCAAACTGAGTAAAACAGATGGGGATCCAGGCTTGGAGAGCCTCATACTGCTCTTAGGAACAGGTCCCAGTGAAGAGGCTCAGTAGAGGTTTTGCTGGGTCCTTCTTATTTGTCAGGACTTAGCTGAAATGTGCCCTCCTTGAGAGGCCATCTTAGACTCCCTGATATTAATGTCTCTTTCCCCTTCTCTATTACTGGCCTCATTTTTCTTCTTTATTATATTTATGTTAAATTGCAATTATTTGAGTATTATTTTTTAACTTAGTATCCTCTGATGTCCATAAGTGTAAGAGTCCTATGTGTTTAGCTTGCCATTATATAGAGAACACTTAATGTAGTGGTTTTCTCACAGTAAGCCCTCGATACAAATTTGTTAATTAGAAGGAAGAACAACAAGGACAGTAAAACTGGGGGATATCCAGCTACATTTATCACACAAAATAAAGGCAAAATAAAAAGGACAGTCCCTCAATAGTGTAGCCCTTTTATGATATCCCCTCCATCCTTAGTGGAACTATCACTTGATTTAACATGACCTGTATGAGAGTGTTGGGAACAGGGAGACAGAAAAGTCATTATTGATAGATAGTCATTCTGCCTATTTCTCTACCAATACTCTTGGTGGTGCTTCTTAATTTTAATACTTCTCTGCTCCCTCATACCTAATGACAAATTGTATAACTGAAGTCTATCATGAAAAACTCGGTGAGATTTTAAGCACTATCTTCCTAAGCTATATAAAAGTTTTCAGTTCAGATATCTATATGATAAATTACATTGTCATGTAATTTATCTGTTCTGTCCTTCATGAGCCAGAATAACTTTCAAAGAAAAGGTGATGTTAGGATTTATTATCCACAAGGTCTCTTGAATAATACAATGTCCCTAACTGCAGTAAGTCCCCTACATACGAATGAGTTCCATTCTGAGAGTGCGTTCGGAAGTCCAGTTTGTTCATAAGTCCAACGGAATTAGCCTAGGTACCCAACTAACACAATCGGCTATACAGTACTCTACTGTTATAGGTTTATAATACTTTTCACACAAATAATACATAAAAACCAAACACAAAAAATAAAGAAAACATTTTTAATCTTATAGTACAATACCTTGAAAAGTACAGTAGTACAGTATAACAGCTGGCATACAGGGGCTGGCATCGAGTGAACAGGCAAGAAGAGTTACTGACTGGAGGAGGGAGAGGAGGTGGGAGATGGTAGAACTGAAGGATCGTCAGCAATAGGAGACGGAGGGCAAGCTGCAATTTCACTCACACCTGACGTTGATGGCACAGGTTCCGGTTCCTTGTTGGATTCAATTCTATCTACCGTCTTGAAAAAACGATCCAGTGATGTCTGGGTAGTAGCTCTTTTTTTCTCGTCATAGATGACACGATAGCACTGGATTGCATTCTGAATGGCTGCAGCAATCTTCCTGTACCGTTCTATGTTCGGGTCCTGTGCCTCAAAAACGAACGGTGTCTCCACAAATAAAGAAAATCCCCTTTCCATTTCCTATATCATGAATCTCTTTGGTTCTTCAGTTAATTCTTCTTTCTCTTGTCCCTCTTCATCCTTTCTCTGGGCCTCCAATTCCATCAGGTATTCATTAGTAAGCTTCTTGTGTTGCACAGCAAAGAGTTCGATGAAGTCGTCCTCTTGCAGATCTAGATCCATCTTCTCGCTGAGCGTCACTAAGTTGCTGGAGATCTCTTTGGACTCCTCATCCACCTTCTCAAATCCACGAAAATCATGAACAAATTGTGGGCAAAGGTTCTTCCAAACCCCATTCATGGTGATGGCTGTAACCTCATGCTAAGCAAAGTCAATGTTTTTTATGGCCTTGCAGATGTTATAGTCCTAAAATTGTGGCAAGGTTGTTCCTGATTCGTCACTCGCCTTTACTGCCTGACAAAAAGTGTGATGTAAATAATATTTCTTAGAAGTTGCTATAACTCCCTGGTCCATAGTTTGGATGAGCAATATTGTATTTGGTGACAGGTGCACTACTTTGATGTTGGGATGAAAGTCGTCCATGAATGGGGAGTGGCCCGGAGCATTGTCAAGCAACAAAAGAATGTTGAATGGGACGTCCTACTCCAAGCAATATTTCTCTACCTTTGGGATAAAGTGGTGGAAAAATCAGTCCTGGAAAATGGACTGTGTAACACAGGCTTTGAGGTTACTCTTCCACACAATAGGAAGAGAGCCCTTGGCTGTGTTTTTAAGGGCTTTTGGGTTTTCTGAATGATAAACTAAGAGGCTTCAGCTTCATATCACCGGAAGCATTGCCACCAAACAACAGAGTTAGCCTATCCTTTGCTGCTTTATAGCCTGGCATCAACTTTTCTTCCCTACTGATGTAACTTCAGTCTGGCATCCTTCTCCAGTACCGTCCTGTCTCATCCACATTAAAAAACCTGCTGGGGTAAATACGTGCCTTCATCAATAATTTCTCGAAGCATTTCAGGAAATTCCCGGGCAGCTACCGTATCTGCACTCGCTACCTCGCCACTTTTACGTTGTGAATGTTGGCTCTAGTCTTGAACCGATGAAACCAGCCATGGCTGGCATTAAAAGATGCGCCCTCTGATTTTTCGCGGTGTTTCTTCTTCAAGACTTCATAAAGGCTTTTAGCTTTTCTCTTGAATCAGCACTAAGCTAAGCGGGACTTGACGCTGATGCTGATCCTGCATCCACACACCGAGAAGTTTCTCCATCTCCTCCATCACTTTTCCACACTTCTTTGATATTATTGTTGACATCATTGGCACAGGAGACTTCACATGTTCCGTGGTCTTGCCCTTATTCATTAGAATCGTGCCTATAGTTGAATGATTCATGTTATAAGAACGAGCAGCGTCTAACACCTTTTTGCCTCACTCCACTCTCTCAATTATTTTCACTTTTGTTTCCATTGTTATTGCTTGGCGCTTCTTAGCAGTACTAGCTACATCACCGCTGCTTTTATGCTTGCTTCCGGACATCGTGGGCTTGAAATAAAGATACTGTACTACTGTACTCTATATTGTACTGTACAGTAAAGTACACAAAAGCACAACCACTTGTAGAGGATACATGCACATGACAGTGTACACCAGACACTTGAACTGACTTATGTGATTGGACACGCGAATGCACGTTCGCATCTTTGAAAGTTCGCAACTTGAAGGTTCGTATGTAAGGGACTTACTGTAGATAATTTTCAGAAAATTTGTTTCTCTAACAGATTAAAAGGATCGGTTTTTCACATTCTATTCCTGGCTATTGTAGGAAGTAGAAAGATCTTTTGTACCCAAAATAAGAAAGACTATAAAGGAAAAGCTCGATAAACATATGACCAACATGTGTATCTAGATGGTGAAAAAAGCCTCCTTCCTTGTAGAAGTAATCACAGTGCTCTTGCTCTTTTGTAGACCCATAGCAATGAAATGCAGGAACTTTTAAAAAATATCTTCTATCTGGATATGGTAGGAGATTTTTATTTGAGTAAGATGTTATATACTTACAGACTTGAGATTTCTATGCAGATGTATTGAAGAGAGCAGTAGTTTTCAGATTCACAACAAGCATATAATTCAAGCTGTTTTCAAAATTGTTTGATTAAATGGAAAATAATTGCTTTTGAAATAGTTATCAAGTAATAAGCCCTTTTGATTTTCTCCATTATTTTAGAAGCTGGTGTAAAGAGGCACAGTATACACAGGAGAGCAGATTTTGATTCCAAGTTGATTCCATTCTGTTTGATTAGCAGCTGCTATTACAACCAGTCCAAGTTAGATGAATGGCCTAGGGATTATAGTCTATAAAGGGTCACCTCCTAGAGAAAGTAAACAATAGCCAAGGGAGATATTTCATTCCTTGGAGTCTAAGCAAACTGTGGAGAAATCACTATGAATGGCAAGCATGCAGGAGAAGATAGAGAACAGAGAGAACAACAGTGCTGGTAAACAGAAAGTCCTTAAAAATGAAAAAAAGAAATTGATTACTAAACAATTCAGTTTTAGTTGCTAGGAATTGGATTTGATACAGTAAGCTTTATATATATGTACAATATTTCCCCAGATCAAAATATGTTTGAAATGTTCATATACATATGTATGTAAATGTAGTAAAGACACGTACAATATTCGTATAAAGAATCTCTCTGTAATACCTATGAAATGTAGAATCAATCTATGAGACATGCAGAGTTGTAGAAGTTCTTATATATGGATATGTAAAACAATCTTAGAGAAAAATTAATTTTATACACATTTACATCTATCTCACTGACAGTCATAAGAGCTTTTTTGAAGGATTCTTAATTTATTATATATTATTTAGAAAAATCACAGGATTGGGTAAGAAAGAATTGAGTTCCTAGAACTTCAGCCTGAACTAGTTATTAATCTCTGCCTCAGTGATTTCAGTGAAACATGAATATAGTGATGCTGTTGTGCTAAGGGAGAGATTATGCAAAAGGTGCCTTAGTCCTTTCAGGCTGCTCTAACAAAGTACCACAGACTGGGTAGCTTATAAAAAGACAGATTTGTTTCTCATAATTCTGGAGCTGGGAAGCCCAAGATTAAGGTGCTGGCAAATTCAGCAACTTGTCTAATGAGGGCTTGCTTCCTAGTTCATGGATAGCCATCTTTTCGCTCTCTTCTCACAGGGTGGAAGTGGGAGAGGAAGCCAAGCTCAAGGGTCCCTTTTGTAATAAGAGCACTAATACCATTCATAAGGGTCCTACCCTCATGAGCTAATCACCTCGCAAAGGCCCCACCTCCAAATACTATCACATTGGGGATTAGGTTTCAACATATGAATTTTGGGGGAACGCAAACATTCAGTCTAAAGCAATGCCCAACAGAGAAACAGCTTATAGGGGACACTTAAAAAACTGTTGTGCCCTTTGTCTGCCTCATTATTAATAATGCCACTTTGTAAATAGTAGTATTTTAATGGTATGTATTTTTCAGTTGCTTTCTTTTGAGGATCTTATATTGCCTCTGAGGATCTTATAAACAGAGGAAAAGAGCTTAGTGAAAAAGGAAGAAGAAATAGGTCACGTATTTGTAGCTGTATCCCTGAGCCAAATGTTTTAAGCAGACAGCTCAGGATTGTGAGACTACATTCAGTTAATGGCACCGATGTGCTGATATCAGTCAATGTGTTGTTGATTAAGCAGGTTGTATGTGGACTAAAGGCCCACTTAATATTTGTTGTGCAAGTTTAGGAATCCAGTTTCCATCTTTCCTCCGTGACAAATCTTTTTTTTTTTTTATAAAGAGGTGACTTTAAGATCATCCAAAGTTAAGTGTAATATTCTCTTCCAGTAGTGACTTCATAATAGCTTTTGAACATAGAAAGTTGAGACCCCAATAAGTTGCATTGTCTAGTACAAAAGAGACTAGTTGATTGAAAGAGATGAGCATTGACAAGTAGTCAATGCAGGTTTTAGAGAAATTTGATACTTAGCTGAGAAATACCTGATTTTTAAGAGTTTTACAACCTGAAGTCCCCACCAAAATGAATGAAGTTTAAAATGTCCTCTTGAGTACTGTGTTTCAATGAACTTCCCTGTAGGATATAACTGGATATTTTTTGTTTTAAATGTTGCAGAGCATCACTATATTGTTCTTGTAGCCAGCAAGTTTTGTCTGCTGCTTAACTCTATCTCTAGGTCAGGATAATAAAATCATATCAGCATAAAGAAGAACATTTGTGTTCTTCTTTCCTGTAAAATGCAAATAGTCAACTAAAATAATTGTTTACTAGGTTGGTGACATGGAACTTGAAAAGTGGGATACTAGAACATAATCTAGTTTCACCAGCTTAGAATTTGTTATGTTAAACAGCTCTTGAAGATTTATTCACAGCTTGGATTATATAACAATTATCCAATAATAAATTCCTTTTTAAAGGGCTACAGACAAAAGTAGTCAGTGATATGGTTGTATTTTTTCACATTTATTTTGTAGGTGAAAGGATATAGAACAAAAATAATAGTGATAGCTATCATTTGTTGTAAATGTACCATATGCCAGACATTGTGCTAAGTTCTCTATGGATTTTATCCACTTAGCATTCAACACATCCCTTTAAGACATGTAAGGCACTATTACTATTTTATAAAAAATGAGACTTAAGCTTGGATCACAAAATGAATTTGTCAGTCATACAACCATTAAGTGGCAGAATTGTATGCAAACTTCATGTATGGATTCTGAGGATTAACACTGTTGCTCCTCCTAATGAATATCATCTTATTCTTCACCTCTCCCACTTTTACTGGCATGAAAACTCAGAACTAAATAAGTTCTTTAGTCACATCATGAATCAGACAACTTACATCTAAATGTCTTTATGATTAGAGCCAAATCCTTCCGACTTTTGAAAGGTATATAGTTCTTTTGACCCTTGAGACATTTATGTCAATTGCCATAAAAACATTTTTGACAGTAAAATCCATTATGCTCTGAAAGATTTTTAAATAGTAATGATAGAAATGCTATCAATCCAACATTTACAAAAACAGAAAAATAATAGTCCTTATATATAATATTCTAGGAAGTTATCTCTGTCTGGAAGAATAAAACACTCTTGTAGGAATTAAAAATTAAGTGAGCCTTAAAAAAGATTTAGGGAAAAATAAATTAGGTATCTGTTTTAGTTTGTACCAGCTAAGGTGCTAAGTAACATCTTAATAAGTAACTACAATGGAACTTTGTAGGCTAAAGGTGTCTTCTATAAATAATGTGTTGAAATCAATTAGTATCCCTAATGAAATACATAGAGCGTTTCTAAATGACATAAAATGAAATGTGCAAAAGCAGGGGAATGTAAATTTTCAGGGAGGGATTTAGTACATTTACTTTGGAGCCATACCAAAGCTTTCACCTCCTGTGAGCAACATGTAAAATCATGTCAGAATCAAATTAGATATATTGTCTTTAAATGAGTTTTTCTTTATAGAAAAGGCGTTAGAAAAATGAACTTCTATAAATATATAAATTGTTAAAGTTTCTATTAGAGTGGCTTGTGCCAAAATTTACATTAGGGACAATTAGAAAATAAGAATGAATATTGGAATAGAATGAAGGTGAGAATATTTGTGTGTGAACAGCCAAGTTTTTAATAGGAGCAGTGAATTAAGAGAAAGATTGCCAAGGGTCTAGGTCTAGCTGCATAAGAAAACGCAGGTTTTTTTCAGTTCTCCCCTTCATGTATTTCATAAGTTAGAGAAAGAGTTCAGATACGTAGATGATAGACCATAAAGGAAACATATCCATAAGATCATAATATACGGCATCTATTCTCAGAGCTAAGGCAATACACAATACACCATACAGAGCCCTTTGGAAGAGCAGGGAGGAGAGGTGGAAAAGGAGAAGCAAGAGGAGGAGGAGAGAGGGACGGGAGAAGTCAGGGAAATGAGGAGGTAGAGGAGGGAAAGAAGGAAGGAGGGCTGGGGGAGAGGGAAAAGGAAGAGAAAACTTTCCTCTGCGAGAGTAGTTCAATTATATTCTCTTATTTGTTACTATCTTTCCACATTAAAAAAAGTCATATTTACTGCCTAATAGTCATGACTCCCATCTACTGCTTCATTTTTTTTCTCTCTCTCTTCAGTTACTCACTACTGCCCATGGCAATACCCAGTGCCCAAAGCTAACTTGGCATTATTTCAGGTCATTTTTCTCTTTCTCTTCTCTAAGCATTACAGGATCTTCCTTTTTTTCCCCCCTCTAGTTGTTCAGGTTCATTGTTTCATTTTTATCTTTAGAGCCCTGAGTTTTACTCATGCACTCTAATATAACAAGTCAAAAACTAAAATTATTCTTCATAAAAACTAATTGTAAATAAAAGGCATAGGAATCCTTACTGAAAATATTGCAACATATAAAATATAATAGACCAAGAGACCCTAATATATTAAGAGATTTTTCACACAAGTTAAAAAAGATACAATCTAGAAGAAAAAAAAGGTCCGATGATAAAGGGAATAATAATAATCCAGTAAATATATAACAATATTTAACCTTTCTAATAATTAAAGAATGCCTAAATTAAAGGTCAAGTATCTTATAATAAGGACAGTGACAGAGGAGTAAGATAAAAACAGAACTTGTTCAGAATCTTCAATTACTTTAATAGGCAATGATTGCTAAGTTCTAAGGCAATCCAAGAAATATTTACTGATTGAATGAACAGATATATCAGTGAATGAAAGAAAAGAAGGTTAGCTGGGAGAGAAATATAGGAATGGTGGTTATTCATCATAATCTCTGCAAATATAAGCATGGGAGTTTCTTCTGAAGGACAGAAGGTAGAACAAAAATCCCCTATATAAACACAGTATCATTAAAAATTCAGAAATATCTACCGTCAAGTTACTACTTTTTTACAAGGAGGTAATAGAAAGTTAATGCAACCTAACATACCATTGTGATCTAAGCTACAATTGTCTGCCTCATTCTAAAATGAGAAATATTGTGTATAATAGAATATTCATGTATAAATATGCATGTACATTTTTTTTTAGTATAAATAAACAACAGTTTACCATTGGGGAAAAAATAAAAAAGAAAAACAAAGTCATAATAACACTATTATTTTCATCTTTCAAACTGTCAATTAAAAGAATTTGACACTTGATTTAACAATTTATCTTTTATTAATCAACTTCAAGGAAATTAAAGTACCTTTATTACAATACTAATTTTAATAGGGCAAAACGGAAGGCTTTTAAAAATGTTCCAAGATAGGAATCTGGTTAATTTTATGAGTGGATAAATACAGATATAAATAAATGAATGACAGCAGTGGTTTCATTAGGTAATGAAATTATAGGTGGTTTTTATTTCTTTAACGTGTTTATGGTTTTTTTTTTTTGTGTGGTACACGGGCCTCTCACTGCTGTGGCCTGTCCCTCTGCGGAGCACAGGCTCCGGACACGCAGGCTCAGCAGCCATGGCTCACGGCACCAGCCGCTCCGCGGCATGTGAGATCTTCCCGGACCGGGGCACGAACCCGTGTCCCCTGCATCGGTAGGCGGACTCTCAACCACTGCGCCACCAGAGAAGCCCCTAACATGTTTATGTTTTTAAAAATGTATGTAACAGTATGAGTCTGTTGTACTTTTACTCAGTTTATTTACCAACTTCTACACAATTTTCTCTAAATCTTCTTATTCATTCAAGTTTTTTCTACTTAGATTCTCTGCTCATGACTTGTGCATTTTTCACCCACTAATGTGTGTAAACAATTCTACCAACTTTAGCTTCCTTTGCTATTCCTCTTCATGCATGCATGTGCACAATTGCAAAACTCACCTGAAAGCAGGTTAATCAATGAGGAAGTAGATGGGCTCACATCGTTGCTAAGTTTAAGCACAGAAATTGTGCCCCTTAAAGTATATTTAGATTAATATCATTGAAAATTATGCCTACTGATTTCTAGGTATGTCTCTTGCATTTGCTAGCAAGGGTGACACTAAAAATTCAGGTTTCCATGAGCCTTAATGCCTGAAAATCCAAAGAAGAGGTTTTGTTAAACTTGTGTGCATTTTCAGAAAAAAAATGAAATAGAGAATGGAAAACAATAGAAAAGATCAACAAAACTAAGAGTAGCTTTTTTGAAAAGATAAACGAAATTGAAAAACCTTTAGCTAGACAAAAGAGAGAGAGTTCAAATAAAGGAAAATCAGAAATGAGGGAGGAAACATTATAAGTGATGCCACAGAAATACAAAGGATCATAAGAAAATACTATCAACAATTATATGCCAGCAAATTTTGTCACCTAGAATGAATGAACAAAATCCTAGAACCATACAACCTACCAAGGCTGAATTATGAAGAAATAGAAAATCTGAACCAATAACAAGTAAGGAGATTGAATCAGTAATCAAAAACCTCCCAGAAAATAAAAACCCAGTACCAAATGGTTTCACTGGTGAATTCTACCAAACATGTAAAAATGAATTAATGCCAGTCCTTCTCACATTCTTCCCAAGAATTTGAAGGGAGGGAACACTTGCAAAATAATTTTACAAGGCCGACATTACCCTGATACCAAAGCTACATATGAACACTACACAAAAGGAAAACTACAGATCAATATATCTGATGAAATTAGATGCAAAAGTTCTCAACAGAGTATTAACAAACCAAATTCAGTAGCACATTACAAAGAGCTTACCTCATGATCAAGAAGAATTTTTCCCATAAATGGCTGCAAAATGGTTCAACATTTGCGAATCAATAAATACTATATACCATATAAATAGAATAAAATATTTAAAAATATGATAATCTGGATAGATACAGAAAAAGCATTTGACAAAATACAACATTTTTTCATGATACAAACACTGAACAAACTGGGTATCGGAGGAACATGTCTCAACATAAGAAAGGCCAATATGACAAGCCTACAGCTAACATGATACTCAAAGGTGAAATGTTGAAAGCTCTTCCTCTAAGATTGGGAACAAGATAGGGGTGTCCGCTCTCACCATTCTTATTCAATATAGTACTGGAAATCCTAGCCAGAGCAATCAGCCAGTAAAGAGAATAAAAGTCATCCAAATAGAAAAGGAAAGTAAAATTGTCTTTGTCTGCATATGATATGATCTTATATATAGAAAATCCTAGTACACTAATGATGAAATATCTGAAAAAGAAACAGAATAATCCCATTCACAACCACATTAGGAATAAATTTAACCAAAGAGGTGAAACATCTGTGCACTAAAAACTATTAAGACTTTGATGAAAAAATTGAAGATGACATAAACAATGGAAAGATAAAAATTAATATTGAAATGTTCATACTACCCAAAGCCATCTGTATATTCAGTGCAATCTTTATCAAAATTCCAATGGCATTTTTCACAAAATTAAAAAAATATAATCCTAAAATTTGTATGGAACCACAAAAGACCCCAAATAGGAAAGCAATACTGAGAAAAAATAAAGCTGGAGACATCACAATTCTTCATTTCAAGCTATACTACAAGGTATATACTGATACTGGCATAAAAACAGAAGTACACCAACGGAATAGAAAAAAGAGCCCAGAAATAAATTCTCATGTATAGAGTCAATACTTGAAAAGAGAGCCAAGGAAACTCAGTGGGGAAAGCATAGTCTCTTCAGTAAATGGTGTTGAGAAAACTAGATAACCACAAGCAGAAGAATGAATCTGGACCTCTATCTTATACCCCTCACAAAAGTTAAAGTGTATTAAAGGCTGAAACTGAAACATTACAGTTACCTGAAACTGTAAAGTGCTGGAAAAAAATATAGGGAAAAGCTCCTTGATGTTGGTCTTGGCAATGATTTTTTGCATACGACACTAAAAGCAACAAAAGCAAAAATTAGTTAGTAGGAGTACATCAAACTAAAAAGCTTCTGCACAGCAAAAGAAACAATCAACAAAATTAAAAGGCAAGCTAAGGAATGGGAGAAATATTTTCCAATTATATATCTGCAAAGCGGGTAATATACAAAATATATAAATAACTCATACAACTCAATACAAAAAACACAAGCAAACAGTCCAATTAAAAACTTGGCAGAGGTACTGAACAGACATTTTTCCAAAGAAGATTTTCAAATGGCCAACAGGTTACATGAAAAGTTGTACAGCCTCACTAATCATCAGGGAAATATGAATCAAAACCACAATGAGATATCACATCACACGTGTTAGGATGACTATTACAAGAAAAAATATGGTGAAGATATGGAGAAAAGGGAACACTTTTTCTTGTTGATCAGAGTGTAAATTGGTACAGCCACTATGGAAAACAGTATGGTGGTTCATCAAAAAATTAAAAATAGGACTACCATATGATCCAGCAGCCCCATTTCTGGGTATATACCCAAAGGAAACAAAAACAGGATCTCAAAGAGATATCAGCACTCCCATATTCATTGAAGCAGTATTCACAAGATATGAGATAAGATATGAGATATGGGGACAGCCTAAGTGTCTGTCTGTCAACAGGTGAAAGGATATGGTACAATGGACTGTTAATCAGCCATGAGAAAGAAGGAAATATTGCCATTGTGGCAACATGCACAGACCTTGAGGGCATTATGCTAAGTAAAATAAGAGAAAGACAAATACTGTGTGATATCACTTATATGTGGAATCTAAAAAGCTAAAAATTTAGAGACTAGAATGCTGGTTACCAGGGTCAGGGGTGGTGATGGCGGTGGGGCAAATGGGGATATGTTGGTCATACAAACTTCCAGTTATAAGATGAATAAGTTTTGGGGATCTAATGTACAGCATGGTGATTATAGCTAATAATGTGGTATCATATACTTGAAAGTTGCTAAGATAGTAGATCTTAAATATTCTCACCACAAAAAAAAATGGTAATTATGTGATGTGAGGGAGGAGTCAGCTAAGTTTAAGGTGGTAATCATTTTGTAATATATGTATATTATGTATATTAAATCAACGTTGTACACCTTAGACTTCTACGATGTTGTGTGTCAATTATATCTCAATAAACCTAGGAAAAAATGTGTGCATTTTCAATTCCAAGTAAAGGATTTTGATTGGTTCTGTTAGGTCACACAAATTGAGTACTCTGATTTACCAGAATGGGTCAGGTGACTTCTCCTTGGCAAAAAAGGACAAGCCTTAATCGACAACCCTGCTGGAGGGAGGGGTAGGGCCCAATAATAACGTGACACTGTTAGCAGAAGTTCAGGGAAAAATACAGCTGTTGTATTTCGGTGTATGCATGTTCTAAATCTTACCCCAAATTTATTTCTTCTCAAAATCCTTTTTTTTGGCCCTCCTTCATCGAGCTTATACCATAATTTTTATAGATGGTTTAAATTATTTTTAAATGTGTTTTCTGATAGGCTCTTTCTTTCTGCATTTTTTGGTATTTATATTTTGGGAAATGGCTCCTTTATCCACATCTTACTTAGGTCTTTGCATATTGATTAATCACCTGCATTTCAGTAAAATCACTAACTATGTCTGATATTAACATTGGTTAGAAATGCCACTTTTTTCTGGGGGAGATACTTTTATTAAAATCAAAAAGATCCTAGAGATAGTAGGGACGAATGTCTATCATTCAATTTCTTTTATTTATTTTTTTATGCAGTTGACTTGGTATCACTTACAGTGCTTCTTTGAAGTTGTCTCCATGTATACTAGACATCAGATCCTTTAGCTTCTTTCTTTTTTTCTTTCTTTCGTTCTTTATTTTGTGAATAGTGGATTGACATTAGGTATTATTGAAAGTATAGGCTGAACATTAAAATACTTACCTAAAGGGCCCTTTGAATTGTCCCTGATTAACTTTCTCATTCTCTACCAGTGCTCATTGCATACTCTTTGGGATATTTAGGATATAACTCACATCACATACTTAATCAAACTTGTATATACAATGAGATGTTGCCTTAAGTGATATTTATTTTACTAGGAGATGTGCCTGGGAAGATAGCCTCTTGTTAAGGTGAAAGAAACCCTGTAACTGAGGATGGGTACTGTGGTTGGACACAAGTTTCATATTTATAGTTTTTATTAGTTAAGAATGTCACAGTAATTTATAGAGTTTTTGGCACATGCATGTTGATTAGTCTTGCAAATAGCCACTCATCATTGGGAACAATATTTCACTGAAGGGGCAATGAAGAATGCTGATTTATTTTTTAATACCAAATGTAGAGTCAACTGTCAGTTAACTCTATTAATGACAGAGATGGAACATTAAAAATTCCCAGCATTATTTTGACAAATAATTGAAATTTATCCTCTATTATTTATTCCACTGCAAGAAGCAAAATTGAATGGCTTGAATTGCATGTTTTTTACTTCCTCTGAACTTCACTGTGCTAATGAAGGGAAAAATGGGTAAAAGTCATTCAGCAGAAGGGAGGAGAAGTCAACGACCTGGATAATTTACAAACTGTATAATCATCTCTTGAATAATCAAGCATTCACTGTCTCTCTTCTGAAAATAGATAAAAGGGAAAATAGTATTTGTGTTAAATAATGAAGCTGGAAAGTACATTTTATGATGTGGTATCTACTTCATAACTTTTGTCAATTTTACTAATTGTTTTTAAAGTTGCTCACATTTGAACTTATATAAAAATTTAGTAATAATTTTTCAAGGCAGGTCACATATAAAGGAAGGAACTTTGCCATGGGAAGTCCTGAATTGTAGTCCCAGTGAACACTAATGTGATAACTTACTTTGGATACTTCAAGTAAACGTAGCCTATTGAACACCCGTTCTGTATAAGTCACTTGATTTACCAAAGTTAGACACACATACAATTAAATTATATCTCTAGAGGAATATCTAAGTTGTTTTAGGGAAGAAAATTGTAGATAAATGAATCTAATATGTTACTATAAAACAATGTACTGGGCTTCCCTGGTGGCGCAGTGGTTGAGAGTCTACCTGCCGATGCAGGGAACACGGGTTCGTGCCCCGGTCCAGGAGGATCCCACGTGAGCCATGGCTGCTGGGCCTGCACATCCGGAGCCTGTGCCCCTCAACGGGAGAGGCCACGGCAGTGAGAGGCCCACGTACCGAAAAAAAAACAAAAACAAAAACAACAATGTACTAAGAAATGATAAAACTGACTAATTGCTCATTACTTTGTAGAAGGAAATCTGTCAGTCCTTCAAGGAAGAAGCAGTATTTGAAATGCCCCTTGTGGGAAGGATTCCAAAAGTTAGGCATCATGAGGAGGGACAATAAAAGCTGAATTAAATAATGATTGTACAGTATTGGAGGAAGAAATCACAAAGCATGCTCAAGATTAGGATACATTTCAACTTAAAGGTAAAAAGTAAAAAGTAGTGAAACTAAAGTTGGAAAAAAAATTGTAGTCAACTCATGCAGGGCTTTCACTATCATAGACTTTAGTGGGAGATGACTTTTAAAAAAATTTTATTTTATATTGGAGTATAGTTGATTAAAACTGTTGTGTTAGTTTCAGATGTATAGCAAAGTGGTTCAGTTATACATATACATATATCTATTCTTTTTCAGATTATTTTCCCATTTAGATTATTACAGAGTACTGAGCAAAGTTCCCTGTCCTATGCAGTAGGTCCTTGTTGGTATCTGTTTTAAACATAGCAGTATGTACATGTCAATCCCAGACTCCCAATCTATACCTTCCATCCCAGCTCTTCCCCCCAGTAACCATAAGTTCGTTCTCTAAGTCTCTGAGTCTGTTTCTGTTTTCTAAATAAGTTCATTTGTATCATTTTTTTTTTAGATTCCTCATGTATGTGATATCATGTATTTGTCTTTCTCTGACTTATTTCACTTGGTATGATAGTCCACAGGTACATCCATGTTGCAGCAAATGGCATTATTTCATTCTTTTTAAATGGCTGAATAATATTCCATTGTATGTCTGTACCACATCTTCTTTACCTATTCATCTGTCGATGGACATTTAGGGTGCTTCCATGTCTTGGCTATTGTAAACAGCACTGCAATGAACATTTGGGTTGCATGTATCCTTTCAAACTATGTTTTTCTCTGGATACATGCCCAGGAGTGGGAATGCTGGATCATATGGTAGCTCTATTTTTAGTTTCTTAAGAAACCTCCTTACTGCTCTTCATAGTGGCTGTACTAATTTACATTCCCCCCAACAGTGTAGGAGAGTCCTGTTTTTTCTACACCCTCTCCAGCATTTACTGTTTGTAGACTTTTTGATGATGGCCATTCTGACTGGTGTGAGGTGATATCTCATTGTAGTTTTGCTTTGCATTTCTCTTATAATTAGCTATGTTTATCATCTTTTCATATGCCTCGTGGCCATCTATCTGTCTTCTTTGGAGAAATGTCTATTTAGGTCTTCCACCCATTTATTGATTGGGTTGTTTTTTTGACATTGAGCCACATGAGCTGTTTGTAAGTTTTGGAGATTAATCCCATGTCAGTCACATTGTTTGCAAATACTTTCTCCCATTCTGTGGGTTGTCTTTTTGTTTTGTTTATGGTTTCCTTTGCTGTGCAAAAGCTTTTGAGTTTAATTATGTCCTATTTGTTTGTTTTTATTTCCATTACTCTAGGAGGTGGATCCAAAAAAATATTGCTATGATTTATGTCAAAGAATGTTCTGGCTATGTTTTCCTCTAAAGGTTTTATACTTTCTGGTCCTACATTTAGGTCTTTAATCCATTTTGAGTTTATTTTTGCATATGGTGTTAAAGACTGTTCTAATTTCAGTTTTTTACATGCAGCTGTACAGTTTTCCCAGCAACACTTATTGAAGAGACTGTCTTTTCTCCATTGTATAGTCTTGTCCCCTTTGTCATAGATGAATTGACCATATGTGCATGGGTTTATTTCTATCCTCTTCCATTGAGCTGTATTTCTCTTTTTGTTCCAGTACTATACTGTTTTGATTACTGTAGTGTAGTCTGAAGTCAGGGAGCCTGATTCCTCCAGCTCTGTTTTTTTAATCAAGATTGCTTTGGCAATTCAGAGTCTTTTGTGTCTCCATACTATCACTCTGATACCAAAACCAGACGAAGATACCATAGAAAAAGAAAATTACAGGCCAATATCATTGACAAACATAGATGCAAAAATCCTCAACAAAATACTAGCAAACTGAATCCAACAATACATTAAAAGGATCATACACAATGATCAAGTGGGATTTATCCTAGGTATGCAAGGACTTTTCAGTATCTGCAAGTCAATCATTGTGATACACCACATCAGCAAATTCAAGAATAAAAACCATATGATCATCTCAATAAATGCAGAAAAAGCTTTTGACAAAATGCAATACCAATTTATGATAAAAACTCTCCAGAAAGTGGGCATAGAGGGAACCTTCCTCAACATAATAAGGCCATATATGACCAACATACAGCTAACATACTCCATGAGGAAAAGCTGAAAGCATTTCCTCTAAAATCAGGAACAAGACAAGGTTGCCCACTCTCACTGCTGTTGTTCAACATAGTTGTAGAAGTTTTAGTCACAGCAATCAGAGAAGAAAAAGAAATAAAGGGAATCCAAATTGGAAAAGAAGTAAAACTGTCACTGTTTTCAAATGACATGACACTATACATAGAAAATCCTAAAGATGCTACCAGAAGACTAGTAGAGCTCATCAGTGAATTCAGTAAAGCTGTAGGATACAAAACAAATACACAGAAATCTGTTGTATTTCTCTACACTAACAATGAAAGAGAAATTAAGGAAACAATCCCACTAACTGTTGCATCAAAAAGAATAAAATACCTAGGAATAAACCTATCTAAGGAGGCAAAAGATCTGTACTCCAAAAACTGTAGATGCTGATGAAAGAAATAAAAAATGATACAAACAGATGGAGAGATACACCATGTTCCTGGATTGGAATAATCAGTATTGTCAAAATGACTATACTCCCCAAGGCAACCTACAGATTCAATGCAATCCCTATCAAATTACCAATGGCATTTTTCACAGAACTAGGAGATGACTTTTTAACATGGAGAGAACTGCTGTCTTTGAAGTTAGAACTTGATTTCATCTTGGATTTTTTTTCCTCACTAGCTGAATGAATAACCTACCTACTTTTGTCTCCATTTGCTCTGCTATAGGATTGCAATAATGCTTCTTAGGTTAGCATGAAGCCTGGTAATTATACATGTGAGGCATCTGCAACATTTTATGTACCTGATAGGTATTGTTTGCTCTGCAGAATATAGGGAGTCATAATCTAGATTGTTATAAAAAAGTACAGGGGTATCACTACAAAAATGCTTTGCATAAAGTGACATTGGAAGTGGGGAGACCAGACTGGATGTTACTGGATATTACCTAGTTCAGAAATTAGGTAACTATGGTGATGTGAATGTTGGCAGCTGATAGGTGAATAGCTTTGTAAACCAGTGGGGAAACTTGAAGCTGAAAGCATCATTTGGACAATTTTCCACTGCTCATCCAGAAGAAGGTTATTGGAAAGGTAAAAATCATCCTATGCCACACTTGAAATTACAGAGTTGAGTCTATGAGTGATGTTTCCATGGTACTGCAGGACACTTCTGGAAATAATGTAATCATTCCTGAAGTTAAAATGAGGCTCTATCCATTCTAAGAGGAAGAGACAGAGGGTAAGCATCACCTTTATGGTTTTGGGAGAAGACACAGGAATTTGTTTAAATAACTGATTGTGAGATTAACAACATAATCAAAATTTGGAGAAACAAAACTTTATATTAACTACTTTCTGTCTTAAGAAACTATGACTTACCTAAGCACTAAAATAACCTTCAAACTAGTAAAAGGAAACAATTCATAATAATTCATAACAAAAAGTGGGATTCACAACCAACCTTCTGATCAGGTCTTCTCCAACTTCAACAGTAGACCTAAATTTAAAATAGTGGTCCTGATGCTGATGCTAACAATAACAAGAATAACAATAATTTTATAACTTATAAATTATAATTTTATAATAAATTTATAATTTTATAATAATTTTTTCCCAGTTTATAGGAGAAGTTAAGTAACATTACATGGTCATACTACTAGAAAATGGCTACTAGAGCCACTAGCATATGTCTTACTCTATTAATCTCCCATTTCCTGCCACTCACAGTGGAACACAGGTTTTACACATTATTTGCAGGTCTTGAGTAAGGTCAAACCAGTCAGGATGAAGAATAGTAAAAAGATAATTCATCTGACTCTTATGCCTGTCTCTATGCCAGAGACCAGGTAATGTTCAAGACCATTAAACAGGTCTACCCTTCTTCTTGTATTATCTTAGACCTTAAGAACTTTATAATATCTTTTATGATTACCATTAGTAATTCTTCTTCTATATCCCTGGGTGAATATAAGAAGTAGTAATACATCTGTGTTGGAGACAGAATAATAGGAAGGGGAAACAACGGGACAAAAAACAGGAAATATTAGTTTTATCATTTCCATGCAAAAATCAACTGTAAGAGAAGGTGTAAACTATTCAAATCTCCAAAATCATACAGACAAACAAGCAGATAAACAAAATGAAACCAGAAAACAATAGCAAAACTTAAAAAATAAAACAGCATTTTTGTTTAGAAACACAAATAAGAATGGCATCAAATTTTCTATTCCAATTATTAAACCTTGGAGATAATTGAGCAACTTTTATAGATGTTTAACCTTCAATGTAGATAGGAAATCAGAAAAAAAGCCTAATAAAGGATGAAGTTAATCCAAAAAAAAAAAAAAGAAATTAGAAAGTAGAATGATCATATACTTGTCCAAAAATAAAGTATTGAAAAGTTATTAATGAACTCTCAGAGATAAATGAAAATAATTTAAGAATAGAAAAGCCGTTATATTTTTTAAAAGACCAGATGGACAGAATCATGGCCAGTAGCTTAAAACTAAGCCCGAGTAATTGATGAAAATATAAGTTCAAACTTAACAGAAATGTAAAAAATGTACAAAAATTTATTTTCAAAACTATAAAAATTGATATGTTGGGGATGAGAAAAGAAGTGTCAGTTTCATCTTTTTATGAGAGAAACACATTCAATTTTAAGACTTAGATGAAGTGGACAAATTCCTCTAAAAATATAGCTACCAAAACTTACCCAAGAAGAGAGACATAATATGAGCATTCTACAACCATCAAAGACTTAAATATTAAAGAAAATTTGAGACCAAAATGGCTTCTGAAGTATACTCTACAAAATATTGAAGAAAGAGAGGAAGAAAATACTACACAAATTCTTCCACAGAACAAAAGATGTAGGAAATTTTCTAACTAATTTTATGAGATCAGTGTAACTTTGAAACCAGCTTGATGAGGACATTACAATTCAGAAAAATCACAAGGAAATTTCACTAAGAAACACAGATATAAAATCCTAAACAAAATATTAACTCATCAAATGTAATAATTTATAAAAAGGATACTGTAATGTCACAACTTGTTACTTCTCAGGAATACAGTGTTAGTTTAACATTTGAAAATCAATTAATGTGTTTTACCACAGTAGCAAAAAAAAGAATAACTGATTAAATCATATCACTAGTTCCAGATAAAGCATTTTCTACAATCAAAATTTACTCTTTATAGACATTTACCAAAGTAGAAACAGAAGTTAATCTGATAAAAATTAATGATCAAAAAACAACCTTAATTAACAATGTGCTGCTAAACCTTATACTTGTTTGTAGAATTTTGAAAGCTCTCTCATATTCTAAATGAGAGAATTTCCATTGCCACTACTTCTCTTAAATATTCTACTAGAGGAGCTAGATCGTATAATAAGACAATAAAAATAATAATATAACAATTAGAAAGGAATGAATAGGGCTTCCCTGGTGGCGCAGTGGTTGAGAGTCCGCCTGCCGATGCAGGGGACGCAGGTTCGTGCCCCCGTCCGGGAGGATCCCACGTGCTGCGGAGCGGCTGGGCCCGTGAGCCATGGTCGCTGGGCCTGCGCGTTCGGAGCCTGTGCTCCGCAGCAGGAGAGACCACAACAGTGAGAATCCCGCGTAACGCAAAAAAAAAAAAAAAAAAAAAAAGGAATGAATACAACTCTCCTTATTCACAGTTATTATTATTATAATTGTATATAATGAAAGTTCAAAAGAGTCTATAGATAAATTAGAATATGTGAATTCAGCTATGCTATTTTACAGTCATTATACAAAAGCCAGTTTTATATCTGTAATCAGACATAATAGGAAATACAGTTTTTCCAAATTTTATAATTTTCAGTAGCATTTATAATATAAAATACTTAGAAATATGTCTAATGAAATGTTTGCAAAAACTATAGAGAAGAATAAATGAAAGGATCTGATATATCCATGGGTTACATTGTCAGTGTTCTTTGAATTGGTCTGCAGATTAAACTTAATCCAATCAGAATGTCAGCAGTGTGAGGCTTTGTATAAACTGGCAAGCTGACTCTAAATTGAAGGAAATGCAAAGGGCCAAGGATATAAAATCTCTCTTTAAGAAGAAAAATAAAATTAGTGTATATACACTACCATGTATCATGATGTATTATAAAGCTACAATAATTAAGACAGGGTACTGTTGGCTCAGGACAGACAAATATAAGAATGGAACATGATTGAGAGTTGAAAATATAATTCATGCTTGATTTTTTACAAGGTAGCATTACAGAGCAATGGATGAAAGTTAGTTGGCTCAATCAAATGCATTATGATAATTGGATATCCATATAGCAAATAAGAAAGAGAAACAATGCCTTCCTTATGCCATTCCCCAAATAAGTGCCATGCAGATTGCAGTTATAGTCTACAGAAAATAAAAATAAAAAAACAAGCAAAGTGTAGTTTTGAAGGTAAAAAACAGAATGCTTCTAGAAAATAATATAAAAGAGTGTCTGACCTCTGGGTAAGCAAACTTTTCTTAAATATGATTTAAAAAACACTAAATATAAAGGCAAAACTTAGTATTATGCAACATTAAATATAAGAACTCTGTTTATCAAAGAACACTATTAAAAGAGTAAATACCTAACCAGTGACTGGTTATTTGCAACATGTCACCAAGAGAGTTTATACAAAGAATATATAAAGAATTCCTACAGTCAGAAAATATGGATAACCCAAGAGAGTTATTGCCTTGCAATTTGGACAGGACCATCACAAACAGAGATACCCAAATGGCTTATAAATACATGAGAAATTTCTCAACTTTTTCATCAGAATGAAAATTAACAATATAAGCGGACAGCACTTGTCATGATAGGTAAAATTAGAAAAATGAGATATGACTTAGTATGGGAGTATAAATTTTAGAACGACTTTGGCATAGTTGATATTATCTACTAAAATGATATGTATGACCCACCAATTCCATACTAAGTTATCAAGGTATACATACACACAACAAAATTTCAGGCAATATGTCAAGATACATGCACAAGAAAGTTCATGACATAAACTATAAAATATGTCAAAATCAAATTTCCATCTACAATAGAATGGATATGTAAATTATGGTGAATTCATTCAGTGGAATGAATGTAACACCAAAATTGAACGACTATATCTGCTACAACAATATGAATTAATATAACCAGCATAAGGTTGAACCAAAAGAGCTAGACACAAAGTAGTACATGCTGTGTTGGTCTCACTTATATAAAGTGTAAAATAGACAAAACAACTCTATGGTGTTAGAAGTCAGGAGAGTAATTACTTTTACAGAGAAGGAAGGAAATAAGGAAGATGCAGAAGAGAGCATCTGAGGTTCTCATCAAATTTTATTGATTGACTTAGTTGGTAACTACACAGATTTCTGTGCTTTGTGGTCATAAATGGTCTCTATTCTTATTTTGGTCCACCTTTCTGAGTGAACAATATACTTCAAAAAGTGTTAATAAAATAGCAACCAAAATTATGATTTATAACATTTCTAATTTTCCTCTTACTAAGTTATTAATCTGGTAATAGCACATGAGAAATGACTGTTGCCCTTCTGGTTTATTGTCTTTCTGAAAGTGAACAGGTAAAAGAAATAAAGTTGTTCAGAGAGCACACAGGTCTACAAAATTATGAATAAAAGGCTAACTATTCAAGGCATAGAAGTTGGGAGAATGAATAGCAGGGAGAGAAAGCAGAGTTAAAGAAAAGTTTCTCTATTATTTAAAAATATGCACATGGAAAGTATCACTCTTTCTTCAAAAAATATGCTTTCTGTAAGAAAATACCCTCAATGTATATTTTGTCTTCTTAGTTTCTCTTCCTCAGAAGTAATTTTTTAAAATAAACCTTGACTCTTGTGACATCCAGATAGTTCTAATAAACTTGATTTCATTCTGCAAGATAGATTACTCTTCTAATTGGAGAAAGCATCCTCTACTCTGAATTAATATCTAGTAGGATTTAGCTGGTGGGTAATATTTAAATGCAGCTGGAGTGATCTTGTGCCTTAAACTCTTTAGGATCTTTTCTCCAGCAGTTGCCTATTAACTTAGTTTTCTAGATGTTTTGAGTTTGGACGAAGAAATAATAGGGAAGAAAAGATAAACTGTTTGAAGGGTTAGAGATACTTTAAGATGCTATTATGAGATTGGCTATTGCCAGACTTGATTCTAGGAAGTTTAAGTGATATCTACTTGCTTCAAACTGGAAAGGTCTTCCTACTCAGAAACACTCTTACACTGGTGAGTAACATAGTCAAACTCCCAATGATATGAAATATATTCCATTAAGTTAAAGCTTTTTCTCTAGAAGTCTCTGTCATTTTGAATCATTTCTTTCAGGGATAAGATAGCAAGCCACACTATGTACTGACCATTTTAGCAGGGATTTATTAATTAGATTATTGTACTAGTTTCCTGGAGCTGCTGTTAAGAAATTATCCCAACATAGTGGTATAAAACAGCAGAAATTTATCATTTTACAGTTCTGGAGGCCAGAAGTCTGAAATTAAGATGTCGGCAGGAGTGCATCCATTGGAGGCTGTGTAAGAGAATCCATTCCTTGCCTCTTCCAGCTTATGATGGCTACTGGTGTTCCTTTCTCTGAACCACTCTAAATTCTGCCTTCATTTGGTGTGGCATTGAATCTCCCTCTATTTCTCTCTTATAAGGACACTCGCTATGGTCTTTAAGGCCCACTCAGGTAAACTAGAATAATCTCCCTATGTCCAGATCTTTCATTTAATCACATCTGCAATGACACTTTTCTGTATAAGATTTACACTTCCTAGGGATTGGGACCTGATACCTTTGAGAAACCATTATAGAGCTTCTACGTATATTTAAGAGATTCCTACTGTATGTAAGGAAGCAAAACATAAGCAGCTACATTTTGATAGGAAAAATGAGGGAATGGCTCAAAGAATAGAATATCTCTTGGGGGTGGTGGTTGAAACCACCATGAACATTAAGATCATGGAAAAGGGGAAAAGAAAGATCCTGAAATGGGATATATGATAATGATATAGCACTGTTTTAGGGTTAATGGGAGCCTGGCATTGTCTATGAAACCAGAAGATATGAGCCTTTCTGTGGAAGGAATTAGGGAGAGAGAAATCACTCTGTTCTGGTCATAGTTCTGCACTTTCCCTGATTCCAGTGAAATAGTAGAAATATAGAGTGGGTATAGGGAATTGATATATCTCTTAGAACTAGCTACTATCTAATACAGTATAATTTAAAAATGGCTACTTGAGAAATTTTAAATTTGGCTCTGGACCAGTAACACATTACATAGGAAGTATTTCCATGCAAATTTATTATTCTAGTTTACTGTTTTGAATACTCATATAGCTTTTATTTGCATCTATGCTCTTGTATAACATTTTAAGTATGGTGTATCTAGTTCAATAGAGCCAGCTACCTTCAGTATTATAACAGAAGTATTTAATGCACATACTATCTGTTGGGCTGCACCATGCAGGCCTGCAAGGCCTGTACTTGCTTAGCCTCCAGACTGAAGAAAAGAGCCGGGAGTCAACAACAGAGACATCAGTGGTTTAATGGATGAGGGAGCTTACCTGTCTGAAGCAAGGTCCTGGAGCAACACCCCACTGTGCGCTGCAGAAGGCAGGCAGGACATGGTAGCAATCTTTGCTTGGGGGCAGGGAGCCAGGGGAGGTTACCAGTTATAGAGGAATTGATGTCAGGTTGGCTCATCGGTTACTAGGGAAACCATCAGAAGGGTATGCCCCTTACCGCCCCTTTGATAAGGTATCATGGTTGCTAAAGTTAGACCAGTTGTTAGCTGGGGCCTGGGGCAAGCATGTAGAAAGATCAGTCGGGTGAGTAAGATATAGGTGAAGGAGGCACTGGTTGAGCAGGGTATGTACAGAGAGCAAGAGAACAGCCATCTTGGGTGGCTTGATCATACACTATCCATATGAAAAATGTGGATATATAATATATACAGCTCAGAAACATCACACTCATGAAACTTACAGGATGTTTTTTTGCTAGTCCAACGGCCATCTGCTTGGCCTTTCTACTTATTATAATGTGAAATTTTAAGCGAAGACTACTAGAAAACGACTGTGCTACTAGGGTTATCAGTTTTGGACATTCTGAAACCCAGTAATTTCTTTTTTGTTGTTGCCATTCCTTTGATGAACAGTTTGCCTTATTTCCTCTTAATGGTTGTGATATAACAGTCATCAACCCAGCCTTCCAGTTTTCTTACCTGCTGTGCAATGAAAAAAATATGAGCCAGGCTTCACAGAGTTATAGAGTTTGAGACAGGGATGATTATTTCCCACTACAGGCCTCATTTGGTTACTAAGATATATAATATCAGAAAATGTGGTATTTCCTCAGAACTTAAACCTATCTTAAAATGACAGCCAAGACCTATGTAATTGACTAGAGTCAACTTTCCAAGCTTAATGATTTCAGTTCTTTAAATTTATGAGACAATTTATGATAAGGGTATTTCTTTTTAAGCAGCTGAACAGTAAAATATGGATGATGAGATGAGATTCATACTTTTTTATATATTTGTTCATGACCCTTTGCCAGAAGTATTTTAGTAGCCTCCCAACTGTTCTGTGTCTGCGGTTTTCCGCTTATCGTGTACGCCTATCAATCTGCTCTCACTGTAATGTTTCTGAGCCTTTATACATATATCCCAAATGCAGAATTAAGCACTGATTTATTCATTCAACAAATTATTAAGTACATTAAGAAAATTAAAACAGTGCTTGAAGGTGCTCACCATTTTGACTTACATACATAGGATATGCACATAGATAGTTATAATACAAGATTGAAAGTGAAAATCATGATAAGAAAAGTAAAAATAAATTCTAAGGAGTTTAGAAGAGGGAGAGATTGTTTCCTAATAAGAGTGTGGAGGAAGTACTTCTTAAGCTGAGACATGACATCAGGGTGTTATTTGCACACAAAGAGGAGCTACAGAGAACAGCTAAGAAATTTGAACTTAATCCTTTAGATAATTTTTAATCATTGGCACATTTTAAGTGAAAGTATTCCACATGTTTTTCAATAAGATAACATTTCTGAAAATATGACAAGTGGACATGGGAGGGGGTATAAAGGAAGAGCAATGAATTAAGTAAGCTTATTACAATGATGAGTATCTACATTAAGAAATTACCCATTAAAATGCAGAGGAATTAGAATTTTTTTAAAGTGCAATTAACAAAACTGGTGAACAATTACATTGGAATGATGAAAATGAGAGCTGAAGGCAAAGCAATTTTCTATATTGGTGGATTTGATGGGTGGTGATGACATTCGCTAACAAAGAAAATTAAAGAGAAGGTTTGTAGCAGAGGAAAGAGCAGAGCAAGATCTGAAAACTCTGAAAATTCTAATGTGGTAGCCTTTCAGATGGATATCCTTTAAATGCATTTTTTTCACCTTTTAATTTGAGAAGACCTTGAGTGTTGCCTTGGGAAGTGAAGAGGGAAGATTCCTTCTGGTACTGCCTTAGCTTGCACATCCTAGTGAATAGAATGAATTTTGTCATTAGCTGGACATATCTACCTCAGGAGGCACTTAACAAATATCAGTTACTACTGAAAATGCATCTGAAATATCAGTCTTGCCTCAATCCCCAAATGTTTTATGCAGTTATTACTTCCAATCATATAGAATTCTGGAAACACAGTTACCCATCTTGTTATGTTTACAGTGATATTTTACTTACCCTGTAGATTGAAGATTGGCTTCCTGGCAACCACTGAGCAGGGTTGACATTTAAAACAGACATAGGTAAGAAACAATACACTCTTTTTGTGTGTGTGTGTGTGTGTGAGTTTTAAAGGCTTGGTAGTAGAGATAGTGCAGGTCTGGAATTCAAGAAGCAGGAGATACTTTAAAAACTATCATAATGTTGAGAGTTAAAACCATTTTAGTTGGTGTGTTGTTGGTAAGATAAGAGAAGATAAAGTATAGAGAATCATGATGAGATTAAAAGCACTTGGGAGTGCTAAGATTTTGGAGATGAAAAAGGAAGAGCAATTGGGAAATAAAAATTGAAAAACAGGTGAGAGATGGAAACTGAATTTTTGGTGGTGAGCACTCTGTAATGTATACAGAAGTAGAAATGTAATGTTATATGCATGAAACTTATATAATGTTGTAAACCAATGTTACCTCAGTAAAAATACATAAATAAATAGGCAAGAGAAGGTTTGAGTTCTCACATTCCAAAGTTAAAAAATAAATAAACTGAAAAGCACTAGCCTGAACTGTAGAAGAGATTAGCAAGACTGTGTAAGGTAAGACTGGGAAAAAGACAAACATTTCAAGACTACAGTGGTAAACAGTGTGGGAAGAGGAAGAGAGATTTCTAGATAGAGACACACAGGAGGTCATCAAATCTAATAATTAGGAGAACTTGGGGAGAAATTTCGTAGAATTGTTTATTTAAGACACATAGGAAGGGTTGAGGGAAGGCAAAAAATGGAGGTCAAGTGATGGAAACGTCTCTCTCAAAGTTTAGAAGTTAATAAAATAAATAATATAAATTGTTTAATAGGTACAGGATTTAGAGAGTGTTTATTCAATAGTAAGATTCGATCTTGTTTATAGGATTAGGAGAAGCAATAGGGAGGTAGAGACCAAGAACATGGGAAAAATTTTTTTTGATGTGAAAATCAGAGAAAGTATACATCAACAATATAGGAAGGTTAATATTAAAGGAATTTGTTAACATATTTAGGTTCTTTTAGTTAGATAACAGATGGTGCCAGTAATTAGAGGTAGATAAATGCTGACTATTTCTCTACAATCTTACTTCCAAGTTATTAAGACCAAGACCACATTCTGCTGCACATATAAATATTTACTAGCTAACATATGCAAAAAAAGTCATTCAAACTAAATTTTTAGTAACTTTGGTGAATTTTCAGTTTTCTGTTTTTTAAGATGTTAAATTACAATTTGTATGAAAGGTTCATTGAAGACATACATAAAAATATTCTGAAATCAGCGTTCTTTTAAGTTCGTTTCAGACAACTAAATTGCTCACCTGTGTGACTGGGTACAGGAATATTAGGGATTAATTCTAAAGTGTTTCTATACTCTCAATAATTTACTTTAACTCAACATAGACGAGTGTCATGTCCATATATATATTACTTAGTTTCCATTTCATCTTCAAATACAGTTTTCCTAACCCATATTCCATGCGTGATCAGCTACTATGTTTCATAAGAGGGAATTTCCAGAGCCTCTGTTAACTATATCAACATTTTGTACTTTTTAAAATAAAAGAGTGAATGTCAGAAATTGATTTTCATTTTTGCAAATAGTGGCCTATTAACAATCATGTTGAGTGTGGAACTGTTAAATAACATGCTATATTGGAATAATTAGTGGTGTTCAAGATATGTACATTGGATACTCCCACACCACATAGGACCAGGTTGTAAGCATCCTGTAGCATTCTAGTACCTGAAGCTTGATTCCTAAATGTGCCTGTGCTGCTATTGGGTTAGGAGAATTTCTGGCTCCCTGATGCTTCCTATACAACATAATAGAATTCTTCCTCTGGAATGTTGTCATATCTGACTCTAGAGAATCTTTCATGAAAAGAGTTGATCAGAGAACATAAAAATATAGAGACTGAAAAGTAATATACCTGACAGAATATAAATTGTTTGGGTCTGCTTGCTGAGGAGTGATATGTTTAATAAATGTTGGTACGTGTGACAGAATTTGCTTTGAGGCATGCTTTCATTATAGCATAGTTGGGAAGTTATGGTAAAACAGCTAAATCTTGGCCCTTTTCAAAGTTCTTCAGTGTCTGCATGAGGCATGACCTGATTAGCATAGATCAGTTTGCTATAGAGATCATTCCTATTTTGCAAGGATGGGAAGTGTCTCTAAAATATTTCAGCCAGTCCACTATGTTGACCACCATTAGTTGCACTACTGACAACCCATTTCTTTAGGCCACTAGTAATTCAGCAAAGCCTCTTGTGTTGATAGGAACTAAAGGTAACTGACTTTCTAATAAGAAGAATAACTGAAAATATTTTTTGTATGAATTCTTGATTAATGCAAATGATGTACCTAGGATTTAAGTGCACATCATTTATATATATACATAATATCACGCTGCCTATGCTGAAATATTTTACACTGAATTACAGATATCTTAACAATACTTTTTGCCTTTTAAGTAAGATGCTCATAAGTAGTATAGCCTTATATGAATACATGAAAATCTAGATAGACCTAAATGGATTCCTAGATTCTTGCCTTTCATAGAACTGATACTGATAGGTTTGACAGCATCCGTAGACACTATCTAGTAAGAGTGGTTCTCAAAGAGGGTGGTCCCACTCTCTGAGGAGGCATTTGGAAATATGAGTGGGGGCTTTGTGAGTTATTATGATGAGTGTCATAATGATTGCAGAATTTTACTGGGAGCCTAAATTCTACAATGTCTAGGGAACAATGTCTAAAGAGTACAAGGATGAATCATCCCACCCAAAATGCCAGTTGCATTCCTGTTGGAGAAAACCTCCAGACCAAGCAATATCATTTCTCCTATACTTTTGTTATGGATTTTAATACATTATAATGACTATTCCTTGTGTTTTTATTTCCACTCATCTGGATAATTTGTTCGTGGAGTGTCCTTTTAATCTTCATTTGTTGAGAACTCTTACAGTATTTGGCAAACAGTAGGTTTTTAATAAATATTTGCAGTTGAATAAACAGCATGCATGTGGTCCAAGATTCTCAGCTTTTTGTCTTAAAGAAGGAAATACTGAAGTTTGCTTCTTGAAACCAACATAGTCAATTACAAGCAATTGGGATAAGCAACATGTACATTTATATAGTTAAAGGATAAAGGTTGAATTTAATTTTACTATATCTGACAGGATTTTTCTAATTGGTATAATTCTGAATGAGAGTAAAGAAACAATGAAGGAGAGGACTTCTTAGACAAATTGGAGTCAAATGTCTCTAAAGATAATCCAAAGTCTTTTTGTGTTTGTTTGTTTCTTTTTTAATTTGTTTCTCCAATACTAATGTAAAACAAGTTTCAGCACAAATAGGAAAGCTAAATCTTCATGTGTAGTTTCTAGAGCAATATATTTCTGGTTTTACTTCTTCATGATGTTCCAAAATATAGACCTCTGATGCTAATTTTTGGTCTAGATTGCATTTGAAAACACACGTAAGTGTTGGGGACAAACACAGTTCTCTTGTTAAGCATCATAGTACCTTCTAAATATATTATATAATTATATTAGAATGTTAAAATTTTAATTTTGTTTTGTATATACAAATCTTTGATTTTTGAAATATTCAATAAAATATCCAAGTTTATATAAACCCATTAATTAAAATCTTATAGCTCTTACTGTCTCCAAGACTGTGGAATGTTAAGTCACATGAATACCTTGCTAACATACTGCAGAATACAAAGACAACCACTACTAGACTGAATTTCATTGCTTTCCTGAGTCATTTGAGATTTCTCCTTTTAGTGCACAATGTTTAGATGAAAATTGGTTTTCTTTTGCTAGTTTCATAGTGTGTTTGTATGTGTGTGTATGTTTTTCTTTCCGAAAAATACTTTTGATTTTCATCTACAGTGTCTAAATCAACAAAATAAAATAAAATAGAGGTTGTGACTTGAACTTTTTGCATGCTGATAATAATTGAACCTTTGAGCTTTCTAGGTTTCACCTAATCTATAGCACCTCAGCAGATTCAGGGGTAAAATGTAAGTTTTAGGAAATCCATCCAGTAGATCATTAATCTGTGATTATAAGTTATGTAAGGGGGGTGGGATAAAAATAGGTGGGAAGGTATAATTTCAAGAATGGTATATAGCCTGGGAGAAGGTTTGAAGGTCTGCATGGCAGTGATGAGTCAAAACAGGTAAATGCATCATTTGTACAGTGTCTCTTGTAGGGCAAACATATATTGGATTCAACACTCTGGCATGTGCTCGAAAGTAGTATGCTTGCAACTTTCTATTATATTTCACCGCCAGTGTTGCAGAGAATAGCTTCAACCTAACTTACGTGCTGAATTCTTTCCTGAATATAATGGTTTACCAGAAGCTGGGCTAGGGGATCACTGAATTTCACATCCTCCCTCTACATTTTTAAGTTCTAGTTCATATTCACAATATTACAGTAGAATGCATTCAGTGTGAATTGTTTCTTCTGCAAGTAACATTATGGCAATACATTGCAGGTAGATTCCTTGTTTATGCAGCTATGCTCTCAAGAGATAAGGAGAAAAAAATGTCTCGTCATATTAACCCTAAAAAGAGGTCAAATAAATAAGTGACTTTACTGGTAATGTAGAAAATAAGCAAAGAAAACATGTGGACCATATTTGGAGGGAGTGCTTTTTTAGACGGGCCATGTAAAGTTCTCTTACTTCTTGATATCATTGCAGAATCATATACTAATCTGCCATCATTACAGAGAAATTCTACTTTAGAAAATCTCATTTTGAGTTCAGTTTCTTGACTAATATCTAATATTTCTCTGATTCTATTCCTCATTAGGACTGGTTACTGACACATTTCATGTATTCTTGGCAAAGTCTTGAACTCCAACATCCAACATCCAGTTAGAAAATATGTTTAACAACAGCCACAGTTGGACCCATGTTTAGATAATCTGAGTTAGTACTGGGGAAAACAAATCTGTAAAAGAGAGATAAGCCAAAGTCCCTGAACAGAATTACACTGTTATTCTTGATTTTATTTTTCATTTATCCAGGACATAGTTCAGTTTTTTCCCTTCATTTATAAAGGCTGTACAAACTCCTTAATAAATCATAATTGACTTAATTTAAATGCATACTATTATTTGGTTGGTAAGAAGGGAATATACTACCTCTAAGTGATATTGGCATGGCATTTTAGATATGGTTTTCATGGGTTAAACACCTGTCTGCAAAGAGCTGGTGAAGTGAGGCAGCCAACTCATGCACGTCAATCCTGGAATAGCTGTCACATGCCCTTGACATTTAGCTACTGCAGTGACTTGGATTAAACCAGAACTGGCATGGAAAACTTGCTTGAAGGCTAGGTATGTCATTCCTAGCTGAATTCAATCTTTGATTTACTTTTGAAGGTGATATTCTCATAATAGAATTTGTTGGTGGAGTTGTTTGTTTTTAAGTAAGCACAATTCATTCATTTTTCTGTTTCTTTTCATGATCTACTGTTAATATTGTCTAATTTATTTTCAGAAAAAAAATATGCAAACTTATACTTTCTGAAAACTTTTAACTTCCCTTGCTTTTCAGTTTTATCTTAATAAAACCCATATCTTAATATTTCTTTTGAAATAAATAGAATAATATATTTATCTCATTGACAAGATATCCTTCTAATCTATTGCTATGCTAATTATTTAACTCCTTATTTAATTTTTAATAATTTATTTTAAAATATAATATACTTTCTTAGATATTAGTATCTAAACTGTCTGCAGGGACCTGCTAGTGCAATGTTTAGTTTGGATATATTCTAAGACAAAATAAAATGTTAGGGCCCATGAATAATTTGAGAGTGCATACCCAGTCTAATTATATTTAAATCTTCAAACATTTCCAGCTTTAAGTTTGCCAAACAAAAAAACTACTGTGGGATGTATTACACTAGAAGGCTGGCACTTTTTGACATTTGATTTAGATATTTCCAAAAATAAACTCAAAGCCTAATTTATTAGATATTTTCCTTCTGTGTGTGTGCATACGTGTATGTGTGTGTGTTGCATTATGCAGATGTAATTTTTATTCATCTTAAAGCAGCAGCCAATTTTTTTCCATTTTTGGTGAGTATATGTTCATAAAATTATTGTTGCTTAAACAGTCACTAGTACTTGATTTTGTTTAATTTTCTGTCCTATTCTTTGTAGTTCTGTTTGAAATTACTCATTCCTTTTTTCTTTGCTTTTCATTTCTAGTTTCATTTTTTAAAAGATAAATTCCTCAAAGTGGAATTCTTGCATCAAAAGATGTGATTATTTTCAAAATTTTTGAAACATTTTGCCAAATTACCTTCCAATATGTGATACATATGAATGGTTATTTTAATATAATCTTGCCAAACTTTGTTGCCCAGTTTTCCCATTCATAAAATGAAAATAATAATATTACCTTACAATAATCACATCACCACATAGGTTATTGTATTAAATGAGTTAGTAATATGTAAAGTATCTAGAACAATGCCATGTACCTTTTTTCTATTATTATTTGCAACTCTGTCAGCTAAAAAGTCTCTCATTTTACCTTTTATTCAATTTTTAGAGAGATGGGTCACATTTTTATATGTGTATTACATATTTTTGCTTCTTTGGTGAATTGTCTATTTATATTCTTAGTACAGTTTCCTAATGGGTGTTTGCTTATTCTTATTTATTTTTAGGCACTCATTATGTCATAAGGATGTTAACTCTGTATCTGTCCTAAATGTTTCACATATTTCCTTCAGTTCTTTTGACGTTTTATGTGCAAATGATTATAATATTTTATTGAGTCAAATAACCAATCTTTTTGTTTGTAGTTTTCCTTTTCCTTTTTTTATAGGAAATATATTCGTTGTCTGTTGCCACTGTAACAAATCACCATAAAGCAAGTGACTTAAAATAACAGAAATGTATCACTCATCATTGTGGTGTCTAGTAGAAGTCCAAAACAGGGTGTTGGCAGATTGGTTACTTCTGGAGGCTCTGAGAGAGAATCTGTTTCCACTCTTCTCTTCTAGCTTCTTTTGACTGCAGGCAGTCCTTGGCATTCCTTGGCGTGTAGATTCCTTGGCATCACTCCAGTCTGGCTTCTTCTCACATGGCCTTCTCCCTGTATATGTGTATATCTTCATCCAAATTTCCGTCTTCTTGTAAGAACAACAATCATATTGGATTTAGGGCCTATCATAAGACAGTATGACCTCATCTTAAATTGAGTACATTTCCAAAGACACTATTTCCAAATAAGGTCACATGCATGGATTCTGGGTGGACATGAATTTTTGCAGGACACTGCTTAATCCAATATAAGAATTAATTTCATGCTCCAAGATCATACAACTATTCATCTAGATGTTTTGTTCAGTTTTTTACACTTAATTCTTTAATCCATCTGGATCTCCAGTGTTTTTGAATACAACTAGTAATTAATCCTTTAGACTGAGATACATTACCTTGAAATCTAAGAATCCTTCCATTTTTTTCAAAAATGTCATGGACAAGTAAAATACCAGATGTACCATTTAAATCAAAGCTTAGCAGTTTCACAGAGAGCAAGAAATAAGAAAAATGTAAAAAGGCAATTTGATTACTCAGAACTTGACTAAGAAATATCAGGCTTGATTTCCGTTTTCCGGTGCAGAATAAATACTCCTCATTCTTAGAAATCTCAGAATTTACTAGATAATCCTCATCTCACCCTGTTCTCCATATTTACATAGTTCTTTTTTCCTTTTTCTTTTATATTGTGATAAAAAAAACACATTATATGAAAGCTACCTTCTGAACAAATTTGTAAGTGTGCAATTTGGTGTTATTAAATAACTATAAGCACAATGTTGTACAGCAGATTTCTAGAATTTTTCATCTTTCATGTCTGAACATTTACAACCATTGAACATCAACTCACTATTTTTCCCTCCACCCATTCTCCAGCAACCACCATTTAACTTTCAGCTTTGATGATTTTGACTATATTACATACCTCACATAAGTGGAATCATGCAGTATTTGTTCTGTGACTGCTTACTTCACTTAGCGCAATGTCCATTAGGTTAATCCATATCATACCATATTTCAGTATGACAGGATTTCCTTCTTTTTATGGCTGAATAAAATTCCATGGTATATACCATGTTTTCCTGTCTGCCTCAGTGCAGTGAGGCGGTGCACTGGCTTCTTGTTCATGTGGGGAGCCTCATAAGTGATGCCTCATAAGTGATATCTGGATTTCTGATAAGAGGAATTGGTCCTTGTATTTTTGTATTTCCTCAGTGTCTTCCATGAGGAAGGGAGTGTCTAGGGTCTCCTATTCCACTACATTATTGACACCACCTTTCTTTTTCTTCTTTTGCATGAATTACACCATCAACATGTATGAACATTATAGCAATTTGAGTCCACATATATGCTCAAAGTGAGAAAGAAAGAAGTATTTTAAATGAGCAATTCAAGATTTAGAAGATTGACATCTAAGATGTATCTCTCCCCTCTCTTTTACCTTAGTTTCTCTCCGTTAATTTTTCATTTCTTCATGAAGAAATGCTCAACATGACTAATTCTTTAAAGTGCAATATAACAAAGTGCAATTAAAAAGCAACATAATACATTTAATTTTTCCTTGAATTATTTCTCCTCAAGGATAAATCTTTATCATTCTCTTTTTATCTAGCCAAAATTTAGAAGATTTTAAACTCTGTTTTCTTACTCTCTTTACCCGTCAATTCTAAACCCATTAGTTGGGGACTGTCCCCAAACAGTTATTGCAATGTTTCTTGTTGTGAAAAAGTCCCCTTTCAATTTGTTTGTGTATTTAATCTTCTTTAGTCCTTCTTGATTTCTCTGGTGCTATTAAATTCTACTGATACTTTCTACTGTTACATTCTACTGTGCAACACTCCTGAGTGTTGTCAGCATCCCTGAACTGATCGTGTCCCAGGTCAAGTGGAATTCCTAACCCAGTAATTAGTTCTTTATATTCCTAATTAACACTATTTGATGTTGAAGTTTAAGAGTACCTCAAAAAACTCCACGTGACCAGTGATGTCTCTGGGGCTAGTGTCCAGTTAGAAGTCAGGAGGTAGTCCTTTTTTCCTCCATTCACTCTGTTCCCTGCCTCAAACCCTGAAGATACTTGATGAAGTTTAGATGTCTCACATTTCATGCCAATTGGAACATCTTGCACAGGTATTGACAGAAAGAGTTCTGAATCCCTCCTACAGAGAGAAAGAAAGACAGAGGCTGGCATCCTTGGCTGAGGCCTCAAAGCTGGCCTGTGGGATTCATTCATCCTGTGCTTTCAGAATGTGTAGTGTATTCTTTTACTTCCCAGCACATCTACTCCAGAGGCCACACATTTTTGGCCCTCTTGCATTTTTACTCTTTATACTTGACATTTCTCTTCCATCAACAACAACAACAAAATTCCTGTATCTCACACAGCATTTACTCTTCCTTCTCTGCTTATAGGGTGCTGTGCCAGCCTTTTACAACCAGGAAATTATCAAACATTTTTGATAAGATCAAATTTTCATTTATACAACATTCCTGTATGTCCTATAAATGTAAGCCAAACCAATTTTGTTTTTGAAATTCATTCTATCTTCCCTTTCTCCTCCTTTTCCCAAATTCAGATCTTGATATGAGACCACCAGCAGGCATCCAGTGGTGGGATGCAGCAGTAGCATAGATTATCCACTGGGCATCTGTAGCCTCACTTACTCTTTCTGTCAAGTTTCACTCATCCAGCTAAGTCGAAGCGAGCAACTTTTCCTTCCATCAAAGGTTTGACTTAGTATGTGAAATTCAGAAGGATCCCTAAGGTGCTGGACACCAAAAGGAACTGCAAATTAGAAATCTGATGGTAGCCAGCAGGAAAGGATGTGGATTTCCCCCTCACACACCCTCCACAACCATCAAGCCAAATCTGCCACACCTAGATCAGATCCACTTTTTGATAAAAATAAGACTGGACCAATGGATGCTTTAGAAATCCATCATGTTACTAGAGTTGATTTTGGCTTTTGACTAAAAACTAAGTTTATTTTCCTCATACTAGTGAAAACGAATTAGCTCAGTTTCCTTTTCTCTGTGGGTATGTGTGCATGTGTGAGAAATATATATATTTTTAAAATTGTCTTTATATAGGAAAAATATCTTTTCTACTCTTTGGTTATGTAGCCAAATTACATGAAAAAATCTTAGAGAAACTTTTGTTATGTCAAGATGCATCTCTATATAACCAATAAGGATATAAAAATCTGCAGTGTAATACAAAAGGTAAAATGGTAAGTTGCTTTGTTTTTTGCATCTTAAGTTCTCCAAAGAAAATTGAAGTGTTCATAAATCCTTATGAGTAGTGCACTTCACATACACACACACACACACACACACACACAAACAACAAAGAATGTATGATGCTGTTAATTAAAAAAATATCTTAACATTTGTGTATTTGAAGTACTACTTAAATGGAGTAACATCTGAGATTTTTATCCTTGGATAATTCTTTTATCAATTGTTTGATATAATGTAACAATTATTCATGACATGATGCAGTTGAAATGGTTTCACTAGATAAATAATAGCCTGTACTTCTGCTCTTCATTATAATTCATGACTTTTGTATTTATCCTTCAGATGAACAATTCATTTAGTGATATAGAAGAGGCACACATTCTTTACTGAATGGAATGTAATATAGAACAGCTACTGAGAATAGGAGCAGCTAGGCTCACACCAGAATTACTCTCTGACCAGACTCTATTATCTACAAAAACACAGTAATGGAGGAAAATTTTTTTTTTCATATCAATAAATATTGGAGACGGGACAGTACTCTTTTTTTATGTTCCTGCTATCTGTCTTTCCTTCTCTGTATAGGCATTGTTAGGTATCCTCTATATTCGACCTTCATGGAAAGCATTATCTCTTATTTATCAACTCCTGAATTAGCACATTCTCATCATAGTTGGTCAGATTATTTTTGCTATGTCCAACATCTGCCTGTCAACTTGGAATGCTTTGCAAAGCACAAATTGTCCACACTTGTCTGGCCCAAATCAATTTTACATATGCAAATATTAGAGAGATGAAATTAAAATAAATAAAAAAGTAGTAGAACAAGATATAATTATAGTATATAATAAATGCATTAATTGTCAGGACTGATAATGCATTAAGAAAGTACAATATCCCAAATCTATGTTATAACAACTATTTTTTCTGTCACCAACTTCCCAAGCCTTAATATCATTTTTCTGTCTTCTTCTCTTAATCATTGATGGGTTGAAAATAACTCTAAGTAATTGGAAATCATATGATACAGATAACATAGAATTTATATGGGTATTATATGCCATAAAATGCCTTGTTCTCATCTTCATCTTCAGTGTAAAAGTAAGTTAGATAGTGGACAAAAATTTTTCTTTTTATGATATAGTTAGTTACTATTCCATTGTTGAGAGATCATGAGAGTTTTTTACACTGAGTGACTAGCAAAATAAAATTCAAAATATATTTATGCCTTGGAAGTTACTTTCTTCAAACTAAAATGGGAAATTTTGAACCGGTTTCGGAATACCATTATTTCAGAGTTTCATTTTCCAGTTCTAATCATATATTGCCTATCAGCAGCCCTATTAGCTTGCAAATGAGTACACTGTCTTCAGTTGTAAATATAAAGGAATATTGGATAGAAGTTGTACAAATCAGAAAAGAATGAGGATGTAAAATAAATCTGATGGCAATATTCACTGATGCAACATGGGAAAACATAATGCTTACTTTATTGCAGTGTTTTCTTCTGACCAGAGTTTTTACTTTGATATTGTGATATTCACAGTAAGCTTTTCCATAATACAAACTTGTGTGGATGTACAGTATCTCTTCCCTTTGTTCACCAGCTCTCCTTACCACCAGGATGTTGATTGTATGAACTACATCAATGGATTGATTTGCCCTCCAATTTTTTGTTTGGTTTGACTAATCAGAAGAACCAGCAGGAGATTGGCCATAGGGAGGAGAGGTAGATGACTGACTTTGGGGTAATTATATTCCTGTTATTCTACCTGGTAGTTGATTTTTGTTTCCTGTTTTTCCTTTGTTTTTCTTTTTTTTGTTTTTGCTGTTTCCCTCTACTAACAAACAGCCATAGTTTGTGTCAGGTAGTTCACCCCGTAAAGCTATCTTATTTGCCTAGATACTGTGAAAGCTTTCTGTTCTTTTTATCCCCTGGATTACCATATTATCCTTTGTAGGTCTTCTTAATACCTCCCTATGAATAAATAGTACTCTCTTTAAACTCCTCCAAACACCCAGTTTCAACGCACCATATGTTTCTTGCCTGGTACCCAATTTATACAATGAGTAGGGACAGTAGACATGTGCTTCTAAATGAAGTTGTTTATAGACTTGAAGCATTACTAGGGTACTTAACAGTCATTCTATAAGCTGTTTTGATATTTAATCTAAGAAATGAGTTATGAAAAGTATTACTTCTGTTCTTTTGAGGATACTCTAAAAAATCAATTATTGGGGGGCACTTAGAGAGCTATATTGACATATATTTCATATATACACATATACATATATATGTATTTATAAAACTCGATTTCTGTAACAATACCAACAAATATATTTTTATTTTATTTTATTCTTTCATTATTTTGGATTATAAAACCCCTATCTAGAACCAAAGTACAGCCAATCCAGTGTCAATCTGAGAATATTCATCTCCTTAGCTCTAAGAGGTTGAGTTCAAAAAGAATACACTATTTGAGAAGAAAAATTAAACAAAGAAGAAAAATTAAATCTATCTCTACCCTTCCTGGCTTCCAAGTCCAGCTTTCAGTTTTCTTCCCACATAGCTACAACATCTAGCAAATGATAGGCGTAGCTGAGGCAGTGATGGCTATTAATTTCAGCACCCCAATAATTTTAACTTCTCATTAAAACACAATATTTTAAAAGAACAAAGACAAGTACATAAAATCTACACCCTCATCATACCTAAAAGATGATCCAAATTTCAGATTGCCAACAGGTTGAAAAAATCCAGCAAAGAAATAAGCAAATAAAGTCATTGGTGTGAACCTTTGTGAAATGCAAGGGAAAAATGAAAAAAAAACTGCACGAAAGAGAGAAGGAAGTTAGCAGAGAGATTCTAAATAAATCCCACACTAATGTAGTCCCAAACATAGTACAGCCACTGTGAAAAACAGTATGAAGATTCCTTAAAAAACTAAAAATAGAATTAAAACTACCATATGGTCCAGCAATTCCACTCTCGGGTATGTATCTAAAAAAAAAAACTGAAGACACTAACTTTGAAAAGAAACAGTGTTCATAGCAGCACTATTTATAATAGCCAAGGTATGGAGACAACCCAAGTGTCCATCGACAGATGAATGGATAAAGAAGATGTGGTACATATATGCAATGGAATATTACTCAGCCATAAAGAATAATGAAATTCTGTTATTTGCAACAGTGTGGATGGATCTCAAAGGTATTATGCTTAGTGGAGTAAGTCAGGCAGAGAAGGACAAATATTCTGTTATCACCTACATTTGGAATCTGAAAAATAACATGAATGTATATGAATGTATATAACAAAACAGAAACAGACCCACTGACAAAGAGAACAAAATAGTGGTTAGCAGCGGGAAGAGGGAAATTGGGAAGGGTAAGATAATCATATTGGATTAAGAGATACAAACTAAACTATTATAAAATAAATGAGCAACAAGGATATATTGTACAGCAAAGGGAAATATAGCTGTTATTTTTAATAGCTTTAAATGGAGTATAATCTATAAAAATATTGAATCACTATGCTATACACCTAATAATATTATTAACAACTATACTTCAGTTAAAAAATAAAATTAATCCCAAATCATCATCAAAAATGAATGATCGTTTAATATGTTAAAATAGAGATTAAATGAATAAGATTTATAAAGGCACGTTACATGCAAAGATATACCCGGGGTGAGTGCTGGGGTATGTGGGGTTGTGAAGAGTGCATAAAAGGAAAGGCATTCTTTGGAAGAAGCATGATAAAAGGAAAAAGAATGAGTATGAAAATCAGGATATTTCAAGGTGAAAGACATTAAAAAAAAGACACACATATCTTCCATTTCTCCACACCCCCTTAAGAACCTATACTTTGCTATAGAGATAGAAGTGGGTGCTCTTGAACAAAGATTCTTATAAAATGCTACAGATTGCCAACCCTGCCCACAAAGATGCAGAGAATCAAACACTCTTTTTTGAAAATTGTGACAAAATTAAATGAAAAATGTGATGCTATACAATTCAAGTGGAAATATTTTCCATGCCATAAAAACCCCAAAAGACAAAAAGTGTGAGTAGAACACTGTAACATGACACTCAAAATTGAATTATTTATCTTAAAGCAAACATTTGTAGATTTGAAAAATCATCTTGAATCATAGTTTCAAAATTGAAAACATAATTTTTTTAAAAATGGAAGAAATAAAACAAAATTGACTGAACCAAGGAAAGGAATGAAAGAGCTGATAAAATCTGATCAGAAATGAATATGAAACTACAAGCTGACCAAGGAAGAATAAATCTGAACGAAAGCATGAAACATAATGTGGATAGATACATATATAGGCAGGTGGCAGGAAGGAAGAAAGGAAGGGAGGGAGGGAGGAAAAGAAGGAAACATAGAAAAAGGAAGAAGGAAAGAACGAAACAGAAAGAAAGGAACTAATAAAGCAAAAGGGTGAAATACTAACAAGTGCATATGGGTAAAGGGTAGATGGTTGTTACCTGTACTATTTTTGTTTTTGTGACCTTTTGAAAATTTGATATTATTACCGAGTACAAAGTTATTACCAAATTATTTGAAATGTGAAATTATTACCAAAAATGTGAAATTATTACCAAATACAAATACACGTATCATAAGAAAGTCATAAGATACTGTCTTTTAGAACTCATAATCAAGGGAGGTAAAAGCCACAGAAAATTTTAACCATAAAGTTTTTAATCCTTGAATATCATTCTTTAACCATCTTTTTAACCAGTCACAAGTTCTCTTCTGTTAACAATTAATATTCTTTCACATGGTTGTAAAGTAGCAGTCTTACATAGGACGTACTACTTCAAGAATATATAACCATTGACACTTTTTTTTTTCAAGTTCCTTTCTCCTTTTTGAATTATCTATTTTTTCCATTTTGATTGTTGAGTTAACTTTATCATTGATTTGTAAATAATTTTTATATAACAAAAATATTCTTTTTAAAAATAAGGGCTATTGAATAAAAGATTTAAAAAACAAGGAAATTCAAATGATGTAAAAGAAATAAAGTCAGAGAGAAATATCTTAGAATGGAATACAGGAAAAGAAAAAAATCACATCTTTAACAGGAATGTTCAAAGAAGAAAAACAAAACAATGGAGCAGATATAGTTTGTAGTAATATAATTCATTGTGTATATATACCTCATATGCAGATAATATAGAAAGCAATTTTTTCTCAAATGCATATGGGATATTTAGAAACAAATGGTCATATAGTAAGGTATAATGAAAATGTTATTTGGCACCATAGAGTAGAAATATTTCAAATAACACACTGATCAAAACACAATAGAAAAATATAAAAAACAATCAAAAGATCTTGCAGCTAGAAATTACATACCTCCTTTTAAACAACTCTTGAGTGTACAGGGAAGTACAAGACCAAAGTAAAAAATTTTGAAAAAATAATAACGAAAATACCACATATCAGAATTTGTGGAATACATTTAAAGCCATGATTACAGGAAAATTCATAATACTAAGACCATTAATCAGTAAATTTTTTTAATTGAAAATAAATTTTCAATTCAAAAAGCTAAAAAACCAAAATTAAATGAAAAAAGCAATATTAAGAAATCAGATATAAACAGAAATTAATGATAGATATAAAGTTTAATAAGTTTGCATATCAAATATTATCTACTTGAAAAAAGTTAAAAAGATAAACTAAGTTAATAGAGTCCAACATGCAAGAAAGCACAAATAAGCATTGAAAAAGAAGGAAAATATCAGAAGAGTCTGATCATGTCAGTGACTAATGAAAATGTTACTATGATATATATTATTAAAAAATTTTAAATGCTTTCTCTTCAGTGACACCTTATTAAAATTGCTATTTATTTTCTGGATATGGTGTCTTACACCTAAGACACATATAATCAAATAGAAAATAAAAGTTGGTATTTAACTTGCTTTAATAATTAGTGTTAGGAATAATTAATACTGATGGTTAGTAATAACTACTATAAATAGAGTTTCTATATAGATTGTTTTACTTGTTCTTGCTTTATTTACTTTTATATGCCTTGGCGGGTATGGCTTTCAAAGTAAATTTGTATTCTGTTTGCTTTCATTTGTGATATATAGTTAAATGTAGTAAAAATTCAGAATAATTTAATATGCAGTAATTTTATTGCATCCAAATATATTCATTAAATATCAAATATAGTTCAACAAGATGTCACCTTTATAAAAGATTAACACATTACTCTAATTCAAATATTGATTGATATTTATTATTTACTGTTAAAGAATAGCAGATGGTTACTTATTTGGTTAGCTTAAGAATTTTGCAGTGGAGAACAGGTATAAAAAATGGACTGTGGGGGCTTCCCTTGTGGCGCAGTGGTCGGGAGTCCGCCTGCCGATGCAGGGGATGCGGGTTTGTGCCCCGGTCCAGGATGATCCCACATGCCGCGGAGCGGCTGGGCCCGTGAGCCATGGCCGCTAGGCCTGCGCGTCCGGAGCCTGTGCTACGCAACGGGAGAGGCCACAACAGTGAGAGGCCCACGTACCACAAAAAAAAAACAAAAAACAAAAAAACAAAAATAGACTGTGGGAGTTTGGAGAAGTCCTGGACATTAATTCTAAAGTCAACCTGAATGCATTTATTCAGAGTTACTAAAAAAATTGAAATTATAAAATTACAGGAATAAGATACTTGGCTTTTCAAATTATTTTTTCTATTTTCTTTTTCTTTTTTTAAGAATGCAGAGAAATTGGTATAAGAAACGCAATGGCTTGAGAAAAATGTGATTTATGTGCCGGGCCACTGGTTGAAGGTCAAGGGTCGGTGAAGTGCTTCTGCCAGGTTTAACATGCGGCTTGCATATTGGCTCCAAGATGGCTGCTTCGGTTGTTACTATTTTTCAGGCAGCAGGAAGAGGCAGGTAGATATGGAAAGGCAGTTAGTTTCTTTTTAGGAAAGTTGATGCGTTATTTCTACTTACATCTTGGAGCCTGGTGTTGTGGTCACACCTAGCTGAAAGGGTAGTTGTATTTGTAAAAGGAGTATGTGGAGAATTGATATTGGGATGTGTGCCAGATAGCTTTTTTCCACAGGATAAAATATCTATTTTCCTGTGATTAAAATATTTGATAATTGATTGCTTATTGTGAAATGAAAATAACCAGTACACCAATTCCAGACACAGTTTGCTCTTGCTTATGATTAGAGGAAATCAACAGATTTTTAAAAATGTAATTATGATAATTGTTTATGTCAAACCAATGATGGTTACTCTTCATCTTGACTTTAGTCAACTGATTTCACTGTAGAAAAATATTATTCAAAGTGTTATATTAGTTCATTATTATAAGACATATTCTGAATATGAGTAAAATGATCTTTTATTCTGTAACTGAGGTGACTGGCTTACTTTGCATTGAATAGAACTTAGTGTCATGGCTACACCTAGCTCCCAGGGAAGATAGTCAATGCTGGTTTCATTCTAAGCACTTTTGTGCCAAGCTGAGAACTGGGAGTTCAGTGACTAAGAAGAAAATATCTAATAGATCAAGTAAATTTAAAAGAAGTACCATCTGATAACCTACGGTTAAATTAGGTTAAAAGTGTATCTGTGTAATCCCAGAACAAGGAATAAAATCTTATACCAAACTTGCTGTTTGATTCAAAATCAAGTGAAAGTGCTTATCTCTTTCAGCTCTAGAAGATTTCAAAATTGTATTCTACAGTCTACGATTGCAATAGAAGGTAGATCCAGTGTCAAATTAAGCTTGATTGGACATATAATCTTTGAAAACTCCTTCCACTTGTCTATATAACTTTATGATTTCTCTTTCAATCCTTTAAATGTAAAGGTTTAAGGGGCCAAAATTACTTTGCCTTGATCCTGCAAGTGACAACTTCTAGCAGATAGGGTATACCCATCAGTGTCACTGATGTCTTTTAAAAGAGTGAAAATGTTGATCCGTGTTCCTATAAATGTTCCTCTAGCCATCTGGCTTCATGTGAAGAAAATATATTTCCAACTGTATTTTATTTCCAATACAACAGCAGACCTCCAGGGCTCTGGGAGGTTTAGCTGATCAAAATAATTCTTTAAAGATGTTCCTGAAGAGTGACCATTTGGATCATCTGTCTTGATATCACCTGTTAACAATTTCTAATTTGATTCTTCACAGTCTTTCACATTTTGCTATGTGAAAAATACACTTTCAAATAAATTTACAGTTTTTTGTCCATATTCTAAGTATAGAGATGCACCATAATTAAGCAGTTGGATTTACATCAGTTTAAAAATATAAGGCAACTTATAGTTCTTTCGCTATATACGTATCTTAGTGTTTTATCCATAACACATGGTAAGGACTTCACCACCATGAACACATCTATGATATAGAAAATGGAAATGCAGGCAGTAAGAAATGTTCTAAACCTCTGCTATAAATTTGTATACCAGTGAGTAATAGTAATATTGTACAAAACAGACTTATGAATTCTGAAGTAATTTTTCAATTCTTAAGGAACACTTTTTCCATTACTGTAATTTTTATTTTGCTCTGTTGAATTTGAGAGCAGAATCACTTTTGCTACCTAGTAATTAACAGATAAAATCTGTTATAATATGTCATTATAGATCATTGCCAAATAAAAAGCAAGCACCAGATGGTGTGCTTTATGTTAAGCTACAGTGCACATGCATTAGGACTTATTTTTCTCTCCTAGGAAAATTGCAATTTATTTTAGAGAGGTCCTTTACGGTATAGAAGCTGTAGAGCAAGAAGCTGTTTTTACTAGAATGAAATCCGTACAAAGTGTGGTATCAACTCTGGCTTTAATTCTCTGTAAGGGGTTAACTTAAGAAACAAAATAATGTTTTATTTATTTTCCTTTCTCTTCTTCCTCCTCCTTGTCCTCTTCCTCTTTTTATCATATGGACAATTGACATGGGAAAACAAACTATAATAATTCTGTCATCTATCAATTGTTAATAAAAATATTAGAAGATCTAACAGTAACAGATATTCTTTATTACGCTTTTTATAAATTTTATTTATTTATTTATTTTTGGCTGCGTTGGGTCTCCGTTGCTGTGCGCGGGCTTTCTCTAGTTGCAGCGAGCGGGGGCTACTCTTCGTTGCAGTGCATGGGCTTCCCATTGTGGTGGCTTCTCTTGTGGAGCACGGCCTCTAGATGCACGGGCTTCAGCAGTGTGGCACATGGGCTCAGTAGTTGTGGCTTGCAAGCTCTAGAACGCAGGCTCAGTAGTTGTGGCTTGTGGGCTCTAGAGCGCAGGCTCCGTAGTTATGGCGCACGGGCTTAGTTGCTCTGTGGCATGTGGGATCTTCCCAGACCAGGGCTCGAACCCATGTCCCCTGCACTGGCAGGCAGATTCTTAACCACTGCGCCACCAGAGATGTCCCTATTACCCTTTCTTTTATTGACAATCTCACTATTACATTCTAAGAGAAAAAGATTCCTCATCCGCCACCCCTCAACAATGATGTGGCTCCTAAAATTTGCGTTGTTTGTCCTCTCATTAATATCCAGACTCTTTCTATGGTCTTTGAGCCACACGCTGAGACCTTTCTCATCACTCTTACTTTATCTTAAGCACTCTTCCCTTTGTCCACCGCTGCCCAGGTCTAAAGTCCTCCTTTCTATTCTTCACACAGGGCCAGCTGTCCCCGATATTAGGGTTTTCAAACATAAAACCTCAGCTTTCCCTCAGTTTTCACGTCTCCTCAGGTGTCTGGTTCCTTCTTTTTGATTTCTCTTTAAATATCAGGGAGGGCACACCCTTACCCCATCTGTGATCCTGACACTGAAGCTAACTCCTTTGATTTATGCTAGTCATCTGTTTATATTCTGTTAAATTATTGTTTATCTTTCTCACTATATTTAAAATCCAGAATGGCAGAGACTACTTTTTATTCACTATACATACCCATATCCTATGTGCATCTGAAATTCAATAAATATATGCTAATTTAAAATAACTAAAATTGAAAACATAAGAAAATAATAACTATTTGACATACTGTTAAGTAAACTTTATGTATAGTCAGTACTTAATTATCAATAGAAAGCTACTACATCTACTTTGGAAATAATTCAAATTGAATTGGAATCTCTTCCCCACCCTCCAAGGCCTTGGCCATTAACAAATGCAACAGAAGTGTATAGAAGGGGTTATAGTGCTTTGTGTTTGTAAAAATGTTTCATGTGGTGAGAGCTGATTAACTTAATGTAATTTAGTGAACCATTGTTCACTATCTTTACCAAGAACTGAATGAGGTAATTATGTAAAATTTATCAGAATGGATTCAGGTTAAAGATGTTACTGAAATGGAAAAGGTATTGAGTGAAGGATTTTTATTTCTTTTTAAGATGTTTTAAAAGCTCTAATAGCTATGTAAGTAACAACTATTTTATAAGTAGGAAAAAAGCAGTTTTACCACCTCTGAGATTTGGGGATGGGCATTACTAGCAAATTAAAGAAAATAGTGTACTAGGGTAAAATGTTTATCTCCCTTTCTCCCATTTGAAAGGTCATCTTAGTTTCTATATTATTTGGACACAACTGTCTAGCATTTAGTCTCATAGAATAAATGAAATTGAGCAATTATAGGAAAATGTTAAAAACAGCTTCAGAAAAACGAAAGTGTTTATATATACTTTACCTGCAATTTGGGAGTTGTATTACTCAGCTAGGGCTGCTGTAACAAAGTACCACAGACTTCTTGGCTAAAACAACTGAAATTTATTTTCTCACTGTCTGGATACTGGAGGTTCTAAGATCCAGGTGCTGACAGAGTTGGTTTCTCCTGAGACCTCTTTTCTTGGCTTTCAGACAGTCAGTCACCTCTTGCTTTGTCCTCACATGGCCTTTTCTCTGTGAGAGTGCACTTCTGGTATAACTTCCTCTTTGTACAAGGACCTGTTGGATTAGATCCCCCCTTTATGACCTCATTTAACCTTAATTACCTCCTTAATGGCCCTGTCTCCAAGTACGGATACACTGGGGGTAAAGGCTTCAACATATGGAATCTGGGGAAAACAATTCAGTCCATAACACTAGTGTTTACACACTATACTCTGTAATCATCCATTCAGATATATGAGGTTCTACTTAAAAGTCACAAAGTAAGAATATAAACATGGCATTTCAGAAACATTTTTACCCCATACGTCCCCATGATGCTAGTCAAGTAATTGAAACTTAAGAGAAGTAGCAGTAAAATCCAGAAGTGAGGCATGCAAAGAATATAACAACTAATGTGAAATCCATTTACACCATTTCTTAGTCCGCTGTTTCCCAAAGTATGTTCAGATGAATAATAGTCTCCACTGATTCTCCTTTAAAACGGTATTCCTTTTGCTCTAAAGCACAGTAAACAGATATGGATCTGTCACATTAAATGTTAATCTCCTGCTTGCTGACTTACCTGCACTTCAGGGAAGTATGCTTAAACTTCCTGGCTGTTTATTGTATTGTGACTATTTTAAAGCTATTGTCTGTGGGGAATTTTAAATGTGCAAACCTTTCTATAACTCTACTTTAAAAAGTAAAATGAAAAAGGAAAGTTTAATACCATAGAATGAATAGAAGTGTCAGAACGGAGATTCGCTATTTATTGTGAATTATCTTGCTTTTATTGGCTGCAGTCAAGCTTTTGAGGTTAAATAAAGTTTTCCGAGGTTGACTGAGAATGCTTCATTTGTACATAAACATGCTGAGGAACCATAACGATGTTAGAAGTTTGAGTGTTGTATACATTGAACAAATGCACACATTGTTTCTGTAGATATTATTTATTCAACATTTGTCATGCATTTCAGTGAGTAAAAATCACATGTGCATAGAAAGCACTTCCCTCAGAATCAACAGTCATGTCTTCTTCCGAGAAGAGACTTGGCAAGAGAAAAGAGTATCTGAAGCGTTCAATGCCATTCAAATTCAGATACTGAATAAACTTGCTGTCAGTCAAAAGTCAGATATATTAGGGGAGGAAAAGAAAAAACAGTTTGTGAGTAAACATCAATTCCGTTAGGTTGGAAAAAAATGAAAAACCAAAAGCACCATGGACTAACTCAGGGTAGCTGCAGAGTGCTTATGGACCTGCTCCCCCTCAGAGGTGGAGAACAGGTTTTTTTTTTGTTTTGGAGAATAGTTTTGATAGGGAAGTGGAAGAGTAGTACCTTCTATTCTTTAAACCTGCTATCCCTAGATAGCTAAAATGCCTTTATGCTAACCTCAGGAAGAAGTCTTTAGATTTTTTTGTTTGATATTTTATAGATGACTTAAATCTCTATTTAAAAGAGTTTTCTATGATAGAAAGATCACACAGTCTTAATATCTAATAATCATTTTGTGTATTTGCTGTTCACCATTTGTATTTTCTCCATTTAAGAAGTTTTTTTTAAGATAGTGAATCCCACGTTAAATAATACATGAAGAAGAAAAAGAGAGAAAATATTCTCAACCCACATTTATACACTTTGAATAGCATAGCTGAGAGTTATTGAGTACTCTCTTATTTTGAAACAATTTTTGCATTTTACTATTTTAGCTTTGAAAAGGAAAAGATCCAAGGGATAAATATGAAAGAATTCTTGTTCATTTCATGACATTACATGAATATTCCTCCTGTGACTGACAAATTAATATCGGAAAACAGAGCATCCTGGTCCTAGTAGTTAATTTGTAAACATTATTAATTCTTTTTCAGAAATGATCACACTTTATTGGACTTTCCTTAGTGTAAGTTGCAATCAAAACATATTATTCCAATTCTTATATTTCTATTTGTCAAACTCATTCCGTGGAAATTTATCATCTATAATGACCAAGTATAATTTAAAATTATTTTGGTTCTTAGTATATTTAAGCTGAGATTTTCATAGCAAGTGTCAAAAAACAATTAGATATTTTTCCCTATAGCAATGTCTGGAAAAATATTCAAAAACAAATTGTTCTAAAAATATTCTTATATTTAAAATGGTTTAAATCTTTACTTCTAAAATACTTTGAAAGGAAGGAAAATAAAGATTAGTTAGCTTTTATCTTTCTGAAGATCCTAGTCAAATTTTGCTTTTTCATGATAAACATCATCTTAAATATTAATATTCTGGTAGATTAAGAATATTTTTGAAAACAATACATTTTCCCTAGAATGAGGTATCTTACTAAGTTCCCACAGATTATTTTCTTTATAACACATTAATGTATGTACATTGCATCTACGAAGCTACAAGTTTTTACCACCGTACTCATAGGCCTAGCTAGGGAATACATACAGAAACCATATTGAACACTCTGTGCATACATATATTCTAGGTGAATATTCAAAATGAGTTTATAGGCTTCATATAAACAAATATAAAAATAACAAATATGTTTGTTTGAACTCCTAAGTTGGAGAAAATGAAAATACTTCTAATATTTGAACATTAAAAAAAACCCTCTCAAATAAACATTAAAAAGAACACCTCGGGCGGAGGACCTTCAAGATGGCGGAGGAGTAAGACATGGAGATCACCTTCCTCTCTACAAATACATCAAAAATACATCTACATGTGGAACAACTCCTACAGAACACCTACTGAATGCTGGCAGAAGAACTCAGACTTCCCAAAAGGCAAGAAACTCCCCACATACCTGGGTAGGGCAAGAAAAAAAGAAAAAACAGAGACAAAAGAATACGGACGGGACCTGCACCAGTGGGAGGGAGCTGTGAAGGAGGAAATGTTTCCACACACTAGGGAGCCACTTCGTTGGTGGGGACGGGGAGGTGGGGGTGGGTGGGGAAGCTTCAGAGCCATGGAGGAGAGCACTGCAACAGGGGTGCAGAGGGCAAAGTGGAGAGATTCCTGCACAGAGGATCAGTGCCGACCAGCACTCACTAGCCTGAGAGGCTTGTCTGCTCATTGCTGGGACAGGTGGGGACTGGGAGGTGAGGCTTGGGCTTAGGAGGTCGGATCCCAGGGAGAGGACTGGGGTTGGCGGCGTGAACACAGCCTGAAGGGGACTAGTGCACCACAGCTAGCCAGGAGGGAATCCAGGAAAACTTATGGAACTACCTAAGAGGCAAGAGACCATTGTTTCTGGGTGTGCAAGGAGAGGGGATACAGAGCACTGCCTAAACGAGCTCCAGAGACAGGTGTGAGCCACAGCTATCAGCTTGGACCCCAGAGACGGGCATGAAATGCTAACGCTGCTGCTGCAGCCACCAAGAATCCTGTGTGCAAGTACAGATCACTATCCACACCCCCCGGGAGCCTGTGCAGCCCACCACTTCCAGGATCCCATGATCCCGGGACAAGTTCTCTGAGAGAACACACGGTGCACCTCAGGCTGTCGCAACATCATGCCAGCCTCTGCTGCTGCAGGCTTGCCCCGCATTCCAATTATAACTATGGTACCCTTCCCTCCCCCTGGCATGAGTCAGCCAGAGCCCCGTAACCCCATCCTGTCTGGGTGGAAACAGGTGCCTGAGGGCGACCTACATGCAGAGATGGGGCCAGAACCAAATCTGAACCCCAGGAGATGTGCGAACAAAGAAGAGAAAGGGAAATCTCTCCCATCAGCCTCAGGAGCAGCGGATTAAATCTCCACAATCAACTTGATGTACCCTGCATCTGTGGAATACATGAATAGACAACGAATCACCCAAAATTGAGGTGGATGACTTTGGGAGCAACTGTAGACTTGGGGTTTGCTGTGTGTGACTGATTTGTTTCTGATTTTTATGTTTCTGTTAGTATAGTTTTTAGCGCTGGTTATCAATGGTGGATTTGTTTATTGGTTTGGTTGCTCTCTTTTTTTTAATAATTATTTTTTTTATTTTAATAATTTTTTTGTTATTTTTTTATTATTTTTTCTTTCTTTTTTTCTCCCTTTTCTTCTGAGCCATGTGGATGACAGGGTCTTGGTGCTCTGACCTGGTGTCAGGCCTCAGCCTCTGAGGTGGGAGAGCTGAGTTCAGGACATTGGACCACCAGAGACCTCCCGGCCCCATGAAATATCAATTGGCAAGAGCTCTCCCTGAAATCTCCATCTCAAAGCTAAGACCCAGCTTGACCCAACAGCCAGCAAGCTCCAGTGCTGGACGCCCCATGCCAATCAACTATTAAGACAGGAACACATCCCCACCCATTAGCAGAGAGGCTGCCTAAAATCATACTAAGTTCACAGACACTCCAAAACACATCACCAGACACAGCCCTGCCCACCAGAAACAAAAGATCCAGCCCCATCCACCAGAACACAGGCACCAGTCCTCTCCAGCAGGAAACCTACAGAAGCCACTGAACCAAGCTCACCCACTGGGGACAGACACCAAAAACAACAGGAACTACAAACCTGCAGCCTGTGAATAGGAGATCCCAGTTGCAGTAAGTTAAGGAAAATGAGAAAAAAGATAAATACACAGCACATGAAGGAGTAAAGTAAAAACCCACCAGACCAAACAAATGAAGAGGAAATAGGCAATCTACCTGAAAAAGAATTCAGAGTAATGATAGTAAAGTTGGTCCAAAATCTTGGAAATAGAATGGAGAAAATAGAAGAAACGTTTAACAAGGACCTAGAAGAACTAGAGAGCAAACAATGATGAACAGCACAATAAATGAAATTAAAAACTCTCTAGAAGGAATCAATAGCAGAATAACAGACAGAACAGATAAGTGATCTGGACGATAAAGTAGTGGAAGTAACTACTGCAGAGCAGAATAAAGAATGAAGAGAATTGAGGACAGTCTCAGAGACCTCTGGGACATTATACACACCAACATTTGAATTATAGGGGTCCCAGAAGAAGAAAAGAAAAAGAAAGGGTGTGAGAAAATATTTGAAGAGATTATAGTTGAAAACTTTGCTAACATGGGAAAGGAAATAGTCAAGTCCAGGAAGTGCAGAGTCCCATACAGGATATATCCAAGAAGAAACATGCCAAGACACATATTAATCCAACTATCAAAAATTAAATACAAAGAAAAAAATTATAAAATCAGCAAGGGAAAAGCAACAAATAATATACAAGGGAATCCCCATAAGGTTAACAGCTGATCCTGATCTTTCAGCGGAAACTCTGCAAGCCAGAAGGGAGTGACAGGACATATTTAAAGTGATAAAGGAGAAAAACCTACAACCAAGGTAACTATACCCAGCAAGGATCTCATTCAGATTAGACAGAAAAATTAAAAACTTTACAGACAAGCAAAAGTTAAGAGAATTCAGCACCACCAAACCAGCTTTCCAACAAATGCTAAAGGAACTTCTCTAGGCAGGAAACAGAAGAGAAGGAAAGGACCTACAATAACAAACCCAAAACAAGTAAGAAAATGGTAATAGGAACATACATATTGATAATTACCTTAAATGTAAATGGATCAAATGTTCCAATCAAAAGACATAGACTGGCTGAATGGCCAATACCATGCTGTCTTGATTACTGTAGCTTTGTAGTGTAGTCTGAAGTCAGGGCGCCCGATTCTTCCAGCTCCGTTTCTTTTTTTTTTTTCTCAGAATTGCTTTGGCTATTTGGGCTCTTTTGTGTTTCCATACAAATTTTAATATTTTTTGTTCTAGTTCTGTGAAAACTGCAATTGATAATTTGATATGGATTGCATTGAATTTGTAGATTGCCTTAGTTAGTATAGTCATTTTGACAATATTGATTCTTCCAATTCAGGAACATGGTATATCATTCTCTCTGTTTGTCTCATCTTTGATTTCTTTCATCAGTGTCTTACCATTTTTGGAGTACAGGTCTTTTACCTCTTTAGGTAGGTTTATTTCTAGGCATTTTATGCTTCTGGATGAGATGGCAAATGTGATTGTTTCCTTAATTTCTGTTTCTGATCTTTCATTATTAGTTTATAGGGATGCCAGAGAGTTCTGTGTATCCATTTTATATCCTGCAACTTTACCAAATTCATTGATGATTTTTAGTAGTTTTCTGGTAGCATCTTTAGGATTTTCTATGTGTAGTATCGTGTCATCTGTGAACAGTAGCAGTTTAACAACTTTATTTCCAATTTGGATTCCTTTTATTTCTTTTTCTTCTCTGATTGCCATGGCTAGGACTTCCAAAACTATGTTGAAAAAAATTGATGAGGGTGGACATCCTTGTCTTGGTCCTCATCTTAGATGAAATGCTTTCAGCTTTTCACCACTGAGTATGATGTTAGCTGTAGGTTTGTCCTATATGGCCTTTATTGTGTTGGGGTAGGTTCCCTCTATGCCCACTTTCTTGAGAGTTTTTATCATAAGTAGGTGTTGAATTTTGTCAAAAGCTTTTCATGCATCTATTGAGGTGATCATATGGTTTTATTCTTCAGTTTGTTAATGTGGTGTATCACACTGATTGATTTGTAGATATTGTAGAATCCTTGCATCCCTGGGATAAATTCCACTTGATCATGGTGTATGATCCTTTTAATGTGCTGTTGTATTTGTTTTGCTAGTATTTTGTTGAGGATTTTTGCATCTATGTTCATCATGATGCAAAAATGTATGTGATACTGGCCTGTAATATTCTTTTTTTTTTTTTTTTAATCTTTTTCTGGTTTTGCTATCAGGGTGATGGTGGCCTCATAAAATGTGTTTGGGAGCATTCCTTCCTCTGCAGTTGTTTGGACGAATTTTAAAAGGATAGGTATTAACTCTTCTCTAAATGTTTGATAGAATTCACCTGGACTTTGGTTTGTTTTAAGTTTTGTTTTTTTTTTTTTTTTTTTGGCAGTATGCGGGCCTCTCACTGTTGTGGCCTCTCCCATTGCGGAGCACAGGCTCCGAATGCGCAGGCTCAGCGGCCATGGCTCACAGGCCTAGCTGCTCCACAGCATGTGGGATCTGTGGGACACGAACCCATGTCCCCTGCATCGGCAGGCGGCCTCTCAACCACTGCGCCACCAGGGAAGCCCTGTTGTAAGTTTTTTAATCACAGTTTCAATTTCATTACTTGTGATTGGACTGTTCATGTTTTCTATTTCTTCCAGGTTCAGTCTTGGATGGTTGTACCTAAGAATTTGTCCATTTCTTCTAGATTGTCCATTTTGTTGGCATATAGCTGCTTGTAATAGTCGCTTATGATCCTTTATATTTCTGTGGTGTCTGTTGTAACTTCTCTGTTTTCATTTCTAATTTTATACATTCCAACCCTCTCCCTTTTTTTCTTGATGCATCTGGCTTGACGTTTTGTTTATCTTTTCAAAGAACCAGCTTTGAGTTTCATTGATTTTTTTTTGTATCATTTTCTTTGTGTCTGTTTAATTTTTTTCTGCTCTGAGCTTTATGATTTCTTTCCTTCTAGTAACTTTGGGTTTTGTTTGTTCTTCATTCTCTAGTTGCTTTAGATGTAAGTTTAGGTTATTTATTGGGATTTTTCTTGTTTCCTGAGGTAAGATTGAATTGCTATAAACTTCCTCTTAAAACTGCTTTTGCTGTGTCCCATATGTTTTGGATTGTCATGTTTTCATTGTCATTTTTCTCTAGGTATTTTTTTGTTTCCTCTTTGATTTCTTCAGTGATCTATTGGTTGTTTAGTAACATATTATTTAGCCTCCACATGTTTGTGTTTCTTTACAGTTTTTTTTTTTCTTGTATTTGATGTCTAATCTCATATCGTTGTGTTTGGAAGAGATACTTGATATGATTTCAATTTTCTCAAATTTATCTAGGCATGTGATCTATCCTGGAGAATGTTCATGTGCACCTGGGAAGAATGTGTACTCATGCTATTGGATGGAATGTTCTATAAATATCAGTTTAGTTCATGTGTTCTAATGCGTCATTTAAGGCCTGTGTTTCCTCGATGATTTTCTGTCCTGATGATCTAAACTCCTTTTTTCCATTTACTGAAGACTATCAGACTCTACAGGAATTCCTTGCTCTAGAGAAATTTGTATTAGCAAACTAAGTTATATATTTTAAGCTTGTAGTAAGGGGAGGGATAATGAAGGCAGATGAAAGCAGTATTCAGCCTGACTAAGGCCAGTGAATATCTCCATAGAATAGTCCTTTCCCAAAGGACACATCAGAATATTGCTTGATGAGCAACAGAATTAGAACAAAGTTGTTGAAGTTTATTTTGGAAAGAAATGATCAAGTTTTGGTAGATGAATCTCTTTGCTTTACTGTATGAAAGTCTGCAAAGTAGAATGGCAATTTGCAGCTTACTGTCTAGGGCAGCCAGAATTTTCACTGGTTCTGTGGATTTATCCTCAATATCTTTATTTTTATGATAATAGTAATAGTAGTAGTAATAACAGTGATAATTCCTACCTTAAAGCATTCTCTGAGGAAGGTATGAGTTAAATTCTTCCTATAAATTGTTATGCTTATAAATTTTGTTATTTTAAATGAGAAAAATAGACTGCTTGTCTAGAATGATCATAATAAGTATAGGAAAAATATTTAAAACTTCATTTTTCTAATTCAACCTTATCCAGTAGAACTTTTTGTGATGATGGAAATTTCTATATTCTTTATGTCCAGTATGGTACCTGATAGCTCCATATGGCTATTGAGCATTTGAAACATGGCTAGTGTGACTGAAAAATTGTTGTTTTAATTTCATTTAAATTTAAACTTGTAGCTACACACTACTTTATTGGACAGTGTAGATCTATTTATATATATTCATTTCTCATTGGGGGAGATTCTGTTCGACCATCAAAGGTGTATCTCCATTTATTCCTTTCTCTGGAAGAGTTTGTGTCGGAGCTGTCTTATCTTTCCCTTTAACATCTGGTGGAGTCTACTACCGGACCTATCTGGACTAGATGTTTCTTTGTAGGAAAGATTTTAATTACAAATCATAGTTCTTTAAAACATTATTTATATTTTCTATTCGTTCCTGTACAATTTGGAAGTTGAACTTTTTCTGCTGTTTTAAAAATTTCATCTAATAGTTTTAAATGGATTGGTTTAAAATATTTAATAATATCATCTTAGATTCTTTTTAGTAGCCATACATTTTGTAATGATGTTCCCTTCTACTTTTTCCTTTTGAAATTGGTATTGCAAATTCTTTTCTTAATAAATTAGCCACATCAAAATTTTAGCAATTTGATCTTTACAAAGACACAAAAAGAAAAAAAAATTTTTTTGACCCTCTCTTTTAAAAGTTTTTAAAAATATGTTTTGTTAATTTTTGCTTCTATGTATGTATTAGGTCTTCCTTCTAATTTCTGTGAGTTATATTTCCTCCCATTTTTCTGTCTCATAGAGGTAGATGATTATATAATTTAATGGAAACTTTTTGTCTAATTAAAGACATTTAGGATCAATTTCTGTCTTAATACATTAGTTTCTGCATCTTATAAATTTTGATACATCATATTACAATTAGTATTTGGTTAATTATTTTCTATTTTCATTTGATTTATACTTTGAGCCATGAATAATTAAGCAGTGGTTTCCTGATTTCCAAGCATGAAATGGTTTACTAGTAATGTTTTTTCTACTGATTTATAGCTTAACTGTTCTGTGCTATTTTATGATTCAAGCCTTTGGAATTTGGAGAGATATCTTTTTTGTCTCACAATGTGGGTAATTGTGGTAATTTTGTGCATACTTGAATATGCATCTTTTTGGTCTGGTTGTCTTATTACTAAAAAAAACGTGCTAACATCTCCCATATTGTTATGTATTTGTCTCTTCTCCTTTGAATTATGCTTCTTTTAATTTAGTATTTCTCAATAACTTGTCCTCTTTTTCTCTAATAATGCATTTGGCTATAATGTTTACTTTTCCTAATATTTATGTAGTGGCACCAAATTTTCTTTCATTAATATGTTCACAGTATATAATTTTTCATTTGTTGTTTTTTATTTTTATAGTACTCTGATGAAATTCTTAATGTAATGCTTTAATTTCTTAAATATATGTAGTGCAGTTATATTATTTATTTATTTATTTTTAAGTTCTCTGGCCACGCCTCACAGCATTTGGGATCTTAGTTCCCCGACCAGGGATTGAACCCATGCTCCCTACAATGGAAGTGCAGAGTTTTAACCACTAGACCACCAGGGAAGTCCCTGTAGTATAGTTATTTTAAAGACTAAGGCTGAATTCTCCATTATCTATACCCATGTAGTTTCTTTATATGTTCTGATTTGTTTTATGATTTACAGTCACAGTTTAGTTTCCTTGTGTGTTGGAATTTTAAGTTGAAATTTTAAAGGTTATTTGAGATTCTCAATTATCCTCCTCTGAACATGGCTGAGATTGGCCACCTGAAATCTCAGATCACGCTAATCCAATAAAAAACTGAGTCAAATTGAAATGAAGCTGGAGTTTTATTTTCAGGAAGAATGGTTTATTTCTTGTTTAACTTTACTCCTAGGATTTAGCACTTCAGCTTCCCAGCCAAAGCCTATGGAATGAATAAGGCTTTGTTCAGTTCTCCCCTCTACTTAATGTCGTGTGTTCTGTTCACAGTTTTTTTTCAGCTTATTAACCTGCCAACTACCTGCTATAAGTAGCCAAATATCTGTTGGGGAAAAGGGGTACCAAACCCTGGGTACACATGCATGCATCCTTACTCTCATAGATCTTTGCCTCACAAATTCTTACTTCCTTGAAGATGTCTATTGCCTTCATATATATATATATATATATATATATATATATATATACACACACACATATGTGTGTGTACACATATATACAATACATATGTATGTGTATACACATACACTTAGATATATATATGATATAAAGTTATTCTATTTGTGTTTAAGGAATGGTTATTCTAAACTACTAACTCACTGCTCCAACTTTGCAGGAAGTTGAATCTCATCATTATATTTTAACGCATATTCAATATTTTATTTTTCAATATTTACTTTTTCAGTCAATGACTAGTGTCAATTAAGGTATTGAGCCTCCCTAATAAAGCATAATTTCACTTCCATTTCCTCGTTCCTTTTCTCTTGCTACTATCTGTCAAGGATGTTTGATCAAGATTTTTTTTAGTGATACATATTAAAATACTTTTGTAGATTGATCTAAACATGGTGGGTTTTGGCTCCTTGGATCAACATAAAAGAGAGCCCCTTTGCATTCCCTGCCATATTTCAGAAATGTTCCCTTGCTTATGTTTGAACTGAGACTTCCTTCTATAATCCACTTCTGTCTACTCTTGATCTTTCAGGGGTTCTTCATGGTTTCTGGTTTACTGAGGATGCCATGAAATTACATACAATCCATGGAATTGTTATAAATATTGTTTTGTTTTATTTTCTGAATGTGAGGGGTGGTATTAACATAAGATCATCATGAATCAGAGCCAGTGTTTAAGTTAAGGCAGGTTTTGCTTTGTTTTGTTTTAGTCATCATTTCTTCAAAGCCTAGAAAACCTGGAACTTTCAAACAATTTTAATCACTACTTTGCATGTAAAATGTAATTTTGACCAAAGAGAGGGCTCCTTTTAAAAATAGAATTATTTTCATGCATTGAGTAAAAGAATTGCTTAGTCTGTACTTGTGAAATACAAAGTGAATTTGTTTATGTTGTGTACATATGTCCATCTGGAATATTTAGTTTCCCATTTATCATAGTAACACACCTCGATTTTCCTCTTCATTCAAGCTATGCAGACAGTATTGCTCTTTCCACATAAATATTATTTAGATGTAAGGTTTGATAAATACTTTAGGGATAAGTGATAACAATCTGTTTAAATAACAATGGTACAATCCTTGGATTTATAAATGCTTACTATCAAAGAACATAGAATTATTGATATTACAATGTACCACTTTCACTTTTTGCACATTTAGGACAAGAATAAAACCTTCCAAGTTTTGTATAAAATTTTGATCATTTTATTTTACTGTTGTGGCCTCTCCCATTGCGGAGCACAGGCTCCGGACGCGCAGGCTCAGCGGCCATGGCCCACAGGCCCAGCTGCTCCGCGGCATGTGGGATCCTCCCGGACTGGGGCACGAACCCGTGTCCCCAACATCGGCAGGTGGACTCCCAACCACTGTGCCACCAGGGAAGCCCCTGATCATTTTATTTTTAACATTATCTACTAAATACAGCATTAGCTGAGATTTTAAAAACAACGCTATGAGAAACCCCCATCCCCGCAAAAATAGTAAGACTTCCACAAGGAGTATCCCAACTTTTGCTGGAAACATGCAGTGTATACATGATGAGCACACATGTATAAAACCAATTTTGTTAATCAATTTGAATGTTGCTACAGGAAAAATAGATAAATATACATAAGGTAATGCCTTGGCTGTGGCTTATTATCACAGACATGTTTTCATTTAGCACAAAACTTTTTTTTTTTTTTTTTTGGTGGTACACGGGCCTCTCACTGTTGTGGCCTCTGCCACTGCAGAGCACAGGCTTCGGACGCGCAGGCTCAGCGGCCATGGCTCACGGGCCTAGCCGCTCTGCGGCATGTGGGATCTTCTCGGACCGGGGCACGAACCCGTGTCCCCTGCGTCGGCAGGCGTACTCTCAACCACTGCACCACCAGGGAAGCCCAAGACATGTTTTAATGAGAAGATTTTAGTTATTTTGCAGGTAAATAACTGCTCATCATAAAATCATCAGCTGTATTTCAGAATCTCATTACACATTTTGGCTTTTGATACTACTTTTTGTATAGGTGATCACAACCGCAAACTTTATGAAAACATTTTATTGTGTAAATACTGTTCATTGTTTTATATTTTTGTGTCATGCATTCATTGTGATTGATTGCTAAATATACTTTTGTAATTATTTTTCAAGAAAGTAGAACTATTTTGACACTGTATTTGCAAAGATTGGCAGTTAAAAAAGTTGTCTTTTAAGTTACTCAACTTGAATAGTCAAACATGTACATGTGAGATATCAGCATCATTATTTTGCCTCTTATAATTACATACTTTTATAGAAAGGTGCATCAATAAACCTTATTAACTAAAATACACCAAACATTCTATTAAGAAAGTTGTCTAATACAGTAGTAATTTTTTCTCTTTTTTCTAAAAATTAAAGAAATAATTTACTATACAAAATCAATATTACTGAGTTGCTATTAAATCTTTAAAACTATAAAAATGGAGGCACTGGATAGAAAGATACATTATTTTGATACATATTTATAGTAGTGCTGTATATGATATATTATTATTGTAAAGTACAATACAAGGGAATACAAGTTGAAAAACAAGGGAAAGTATAGTCACAGCCTCTATAGCCCACTCCCAAACTTGAGAACACAGGTATTCTGGACATATACTCACAAGCTGATGCACAGTAACCCTGCTGACTACAATGGGAAAAGGCTGACTTTAAAAAATTAATTGAAAGTTACACCACATTAAAGATGTGTTGACTGCTCTAATAGGTCTTGTGAAACAGAGAAGCATCTATTACCTCTCCAGTCCTAGTGATTCTGTGTGGGTAGGTTAATGAGATGAAAACCCAGCAGCCAATTCAGAGAAGCAAAAATGATAGGGCTGATGACAAGAGGAAACATTATTTTTCCTTATCTTATTCAATTTTCCAACTAAGTAGTTGGAAATATAGAATACTTCTCCAAGTTTATTTTACAGTTGTGCTAAAAATGAGTTTTCTAGTTTCCAGTAAATAGTTACTAATTTTGTTCATGGTGTCTGTTTTCCCCATTATTTTCCTGCTTTATAATTTAATGCTTAAAGGCATTTTTTAAATAAATGATTATTTCAGTGACTATTCTATTTAAATGTAAGCTACCAGAAGCTAAGAAATGTCAGATTGCTTTGTCTACCGTGTGTGTGTGTGTGTGTGTGTGTGTGTGTGTGTGTGTGTGTGTGTGTGTGTAATAGAGCTTCTGAACTGGAGAATTTAGGGGAAATATATTTTTTCAGAAAATGAAAGCATGAATATTATCTGGACTCTAAATTGGGGACAATATTCACTTCACACCTCTAATATCTCCTAGAATTATCCTTTAAAGTAGATGTTACTAGGTTGCTGGTTTTTTACATAATATTCAGAACAACCCTTGAATTATCATCATAACTGCCAGTGCCAGATGTTCTATGTGCATTTTTGGGCAAGTAAGAATCTCACTGAGCTCATTAAACTCCTGACCAAAATGTTCGTTTTTTACCATGAATCTTGCCAGTCCATTAAACCCTAACAATAATTTTGACAGGTACAGCGCTCCAGCTTTTGGCCACTTTATTCAGTTATAATTGTTCCTCTGTGATTTGAACTTTTTCATAAAATTTCTAAATCAATATTTGAATAGATGTGGAGAGCTAAATGTAGGGTATTTGTGTTTGCTTCATTAAAACCAAAGTATTCAATAAAATGCCACTGTACCTTCTTTGTTTTCTTCTTCATACATGTTCTCTACCATGAGAATTTAGACGCTAACTTTTGTTAGCCAGTACACTGTGAGATTAAAAAAAACCCATAGAATTAAAAAAAAATTTTTTCCTAGTATAGCAGGTTTTCAAATTTAAAGTATGTGATTTGTTTTTAATTCAGAGTAGTACACATGTGCACAAGATGGAATTGTGCTCAAACACACTGGCTTTACCCGTACATTTTAGGTACTTGTAAGAAATGTGTAAGTTTCCATATGATACAGTGGTTGAAGGGAAGAGGCACACTCAAAAAGCTTTTCTGTTTCAAATCACAGAGCTTCTCTCTATCTTTGTGACATTTTGGGACTAGTGGAAAGAAACACATTTTGAATCTGGTGGTGTGTAAGTATATATATATGAGTATGTAACACAGGGAATTCTGGTTGATTAGCAGAGCATGCCAGTTTCAAACAGTAAACGCATGAGTGCACCTGTTATTTTGCACAGCAGATTCATGTGTATTTATTTGGAATTTTTTCCAACTTTCTGACATTTGAAATCAAGTAAAAACATGATCAGAAATGATATTTTCATGAGTTGATTGGTTGGATTTTAGGCAGCAAACAGGCTCAATTCTTTTGATTATGTAGGATCTCAAAACGTTAAAAGATGCAATCAATAGGCAAAAAAGATGTTAATCTAGAATGGATAGAGATTTTTAAATAACATTTTTCTGTGAACTAGAAGTGAATCGGTATGTGGAATCTGAATCTGTAATACAGTGGTGCATTTACAGTTGCTGAAGATGTCATACTGGTGATTCCACAGCCTTAATTGGTTTTGATTGGAGAGGAGAGAAGAGAGATAATACCTAGCCAGTCAACAGGTGTCCTTAGGGCAGCCCTCATCAAAATTACTACCATCTCTTTCTGAAGATCAGACTCAGTTCCTTACATATACATGAGGTGGTTCTATTTAATACAATCTATTAAGATCTTGGGGTTTCCTTTACCTTTTGAATTGGAGAGGATTCATTTTTATGATAAATATAACAAGAGTAGTTTGGTGAAGGCAGTCAACTTTTGAGGCGTTCACTTTTTCATGAAATAAGCAAACATTTGAATTCTTCCCATGCCGTGTATCTGCTTCCTATTTTTATGGCAGTTGCTTTTTAAAAGAGTGTCTCTTTTTTTTTAAAAAAAGACTGTCTTTTTAACTGCTGTTGTTCTTCTTTTATATCCTGGAGGGAAGGAGAAAACAAGCTCATATTTTTCTTTCAGCTTGGAAAGAGAAAAAATATTCCCCCCAAACAAAAATATTGACAGTCAAGAGGTCCAGAGAATATCAGTAAGCCAGAGCTGTGAAAGACATAAATAAGACTTTTTTTGCCCCAAAGGATGTAAGCAGATATATGCAGTTCGTGCTGCATACTCAATTTTATTTTCCTGGGGGGTGACAGTTCTTAAGGTGACTGACAGAATTTTTCTTTTTCCCCATCAGTACTTTTTTTTTTTTAACATCTTTATTGGGGTATAATTGCTTTACAATGGTGTGTTAGTTTCTGCTTTATAACAAAGTGAATCAGTTATACATATACATATGTTCCCATATCTCTTCCCTCTTGCGTCTCCCTCCCTCCCACCCTCTCTATCCCACCCCTCTAGGTGGTCATAAAGCACCGAGTTGACCTCCCTCTGCTATGCCGCTGCTTCCGACTAGCTATTTATTTTGCGTTTGGTAGTGTATATATGTCCATGCCACTCTCTCACTTCGTCACAGCTTACTCTTCACCCTCCCCATTTCCTCAAGTCCATTCTCTAGTAGGTCTGTGTCTTACCCTAGATTCTTCATGACATTTTTTTCTTAGATTCCATATATATGTGTTAGCATACGGTATTTGTCTTTCTCTTTCTGACTTACTTCACTCTGTATGACAGACTCTAGGTCCATCCACCTCACTACAAATAACTCAATTTTGTTTCTTTTTATAGCTGAGTAATATTCCATTGTATATATGTGCCAAAACTTCTTTATCCATTCATCCGATGTTGGACACTTAGGTTGTTTCCAACTCCTGGCTATTGTAAATAGAGCTGCGATGAACATTTTGGTACATGACTCTTTTTGAATTATGGTTTTCTCAGGGTATATGCCCAGTAGTGGGATTGCTGGGTCATATGGTTGTAGTTTTTTAAGGAACCTCCATACTGTTCTGCATAGTGACTGTACAAATTCACATTCCCACCATCAGTGCAAGAGTGTTCCCTTTTCTCCACACCCTCTCCAGCATTTATTATTTCTAGATTTTTTGATGATGGCCATTCTGACCGGTGTGAGGTGATATCTCATTGTACTTTTGATTTGCATTTCTCTAATGATTAATGATATTGAGCATTCTTTCATGTGTTTGTTGGCACTCTGTGTATCTTCTTTGGAGAAATGTCTATTTAGGTCTTCTGCCCATTTTTGGATTGGGTTGTTTGTTTTTTTGTTATTGAGCTGCATGAGCTGCTTGTAAATTTTGGAGATTAATTCTTTGTCAGTTGCTTCATTTGCAAATATTCTCTCCCATTCTGAGTGTTGTCTTTTTGTCTTGTTTATGGTTTCCTTTGCTCTGCAAAAGCTTTGAAGTTTCATTAGGTCCCATTTGTTTATTTTTGTTTTTATTTCCATTTCTCTAAGAGGTGGGTCAAAAAGGATCTTGATGTGATTTATGCTATAGAGTGTTCTGCCTATGTTTTCCTCTAAGAGTTTGATAGTTTCTGGCCTTACATTTAGGTCTTTAATCCATTTTGAGCTTATTTTTGTGTATGGTGTTAGAGAGTGTTCTAAACTCATACTTTTACATGTACCTGTCCAGTTTTCCCAGCACCACTTATTGAAGAGGCTGTCCTTTCTCCACTGTACATTCCTGCCTCCTTAATCAAAGGAGGCAGGATCTTATTGGAAATGCTTTCAGTTTTTCACCATTGAGGATGATGTTGGCTGTGGGTTTGTCATATATGGCCTTTATTATGTTGAGGAAAGTTCCCTCTATGCCTAATTTCTGGAGGGTTTTTATGATAAATGGGTGTTGAATTTTGTTGAAAGCTTTCTCTGAATCTATTGAGATGACCGTATGGTTTTTGTCCTTCATTTTTTTAATATGGTGTATCACGTTGATTGATTTGCATATATTGAAGAATCCTTGCATTCCTGGAGTAAACCTCACTTGATCATGGTGTATGATCCTTTTAATGTGCTGTTGGATTCTGTTTGCTAGTATTTTGTTGAGGATTTTTGCATCTTTGTTCATCAGTGATATTGGCCTACAGTTTTCTTTCTTTGTGACATCCTTGTCTGGTTTTAGTATCAGGGTGATGGTGGCCTCGTAGAATGAGTTTGGGAGTGTTCCTTCCTCTGCTATATTTTGGAAGAGTTTGAGAAGGATAGGTGTTAGCTCTTCTCTAAATGTTTGATAGAATTCGCCTGTGAAGCCAACTGGTCCTGGGCTTTTGTTTGTTGGAAGATTTTGAACCACAGTTTCAATTTCAGTGCTTGTGATTGGTCTGTTCATATTTTCTATTTCTTCCTGATTCAGCCTTGGCATGTTGTGCATTTCTAAGAATTTGTCCATTTCTTCCAGGTTGTCCATTTTATTGGCATAGAGTTGCTTGTAGTAATCTCTCATGATCTTTTGTATTTCTGCAGTGTCAGTTGTTACTTCTTTTTCATTTCTAATTCTATTGATTTGAGTCTTCTCCCTTTTTTTCTTGATGAGTCTGGCTAATGGTTTATCAATTTTGTTTATCTTCTCAAAGAAGCAGCTTTTAGTTTTATTGATCTTTGCTATCGTTTCCTTCATTTCTTTTTCATTTATTTCTGATCTGATCTTTATGATTTATTTCCTTTTGCTAACTTCGGGGGGTTTTTTTGTTCTTCTTTCTCTAATTGCTTTAGGTGCAAGGTTAGGTTGTTTATTCGAGATGTTTCCTGTTTCTTAAGGTAGGATTGTATTGCTATAAACTTCCCTCTTAGAGCTGATTTTGCTGCATCCCATAGGTTTTGGGTCGTCGTGTCTCCATTGTCATTTGTTTCTAGGTATTTTTTGATTTCCTCTTTGATTTCTTCAGTGATCACTTCGTTATTAAGTAGTGTATTGTTTAGCCTCCATGTGTTTGTATTTTTTACAGATCTTTTCCTGTAATTGATATCTAGTGTCATAGCATTGTGGTCGGAAAAGATACTTGATACAATTTCAATTTTCTTAAATTTACCAAGGCTTGATTTGTGACCCCAAGATATGATCTATCCTGGAGAATGTTCCATGAGCACTTGAGAAAAATATGTATTCTGTTGTTTTTGGATGGAATGTTCTATAAATATCAATTAAGTCCATCTTCTTTAATGTATCAGTTAAAGTTTCTGTTTCCTTATTTATTTTCATTCTGGATGATCTGTCCATTGGTGAAAGTGGGGTGTTAAAGTCCCCTACTATGAATGTGTTACTGTCTATTTCCCCTTTTATGGCTGTTAGTATTTGCCTTATGTATTGAGGTGCTCCTATGTTGGGTGCATAAATGTTTACAATTGTTATATCTTCTTCTTGGATCGATTCCTTGATCATTATGTAGTGTCCTTCTTTGTCTCTTCTAAGAGTCTTTATTTTAAAGTCTATTTTGTCTGATATGAGAATTGCAACTCCAGCTTTCTTTTGGTTTCCATTTTCATGGAATATCTTTTTCCATCCCCTCACTTTCAGTCTGTATGTGTCTCTAGGTCTGAGGTGGGTCTCTTGTAGACAGCATATATATGTGTCTTGTTTTTGTATCCATTCAGCCAGTCTGTGTCTTTTGGTGGGAGCATTTAATCCATTTACATTTAAGGTAATTATCGATATGTATGTTCCTATTCCCATTTTCTTAATTGTTTTGGGTTTGTTATTGTAGGTGTTTTCCTTCTCTTGTGTTTCTTGCCTAGAGAAGATCCTTTAGCATTTGTTGTAAAGCTGGTTTGGTGGTGCTGAACTCTCTCAGCTTTTGCTTGCCTGTAAAGGTTTTAATTTCTCCATCAAATCTGAATGAGATCCTTGCTGGGTAGAGTAATCTTGGTTGTAGGTTTTTCTCCTTCATCACTTTAAATATGTCCTGCCAGTCCCTTCTGGCTTGCAGAGTTTCTGCTGAAAGATCCGCTGTTAACCTTATGGGGATTCCCTTGTGTGTTATTTGTTGTTTTTCCCTTGCTGCTTTTAATATGTTTTCTTTGTTTTTAATTTTTGACAGTTTGATTAACATGTGTCTTGGCGTGTTTCTCCTTGGATTTATCCTGTTTGGGACTCTCTATGCTTCCTGGACTTGAATAACTATTTCCTTTTCCATATTAGGGAAGTTTTCAACTATAATCTCTTCAAATATTTTCTCAGTCCCTTTCTTTTTCTCTTCTTCTTTTGGAACCCCTATAATTCGAATGTTAATGTGTTTATTTTTGTCCCAGAGGTCTCTGAGACTGTCCTCAGTTCTTTTCATTCTTTTTTCTTTATTCTGCTCTGCAGTAGTTATTTCCACTATTTTATCTTCCAGGTCACTTATCCGTTCTTCTGCCTCAGTTATTCTGCTATTGATCCCATCTAGAGTAAATTTCATTTATTGTGGTGTTCGTCATTGCTTGTTTCATCTTTAGTTCTTCTAGGTCCTTGTTAAATGTTTCTGGCATTTTCTCTATTCTATTTCCAAGATTTTGGATCATCTTTACTATCATTATTCTGAATTCTTTTTCAGGTAGACTGCCTATTTCCTCTTCGTTAGGTCTGGTGGGTTTTTATCTTGCTCCTTCATCTGCTGTGTGTTTTTCTGTCTTCTCATTTTGCTGATCTTACTGTGTTTGGGGTCTCCTTTTTGCAGACTGCAGGTTCGTAGTTCCCATTGTTTTTGGTGTCTGTCCCCAGTGGCTAAAGTTGTTTCAGTGGGTTCTGTCAGCTTCCTGGTGGAGGGGAGTAGTGCCTGTGTTCTGGTGGATGAGGCTGGATCTTGTCTTTCTGGTGGGCAGGTCCACATCTGGTGGTGTGTTTTGGGGTGTCTGTGGACTTACTATGATTTTTGGCAGCTTCTCTGCTAATGGGTGGGGTTGTGTTCCTGTCTTGCTAGTAGTTTGGCATAGGGTGTCCAGCACTGTAGCTTGCTGGTCATTGAGTGAAGCTGGGTGTTGGTGTTGAGATGGAGATCTCTGGGAGATTTTTGCGGTTTGATATTACATGGATCTGGGAGGTCTCTTGTGGACCAGTGTCCTGAAGTTGGCTCTCCCACCTCAGAGGCACAGCAGTGACTCCTGGCTGCAGCACCAAGAGCCTTTCATCCACACAGCTCAGAATAAAAGGGAGAAAAAGTAGAAAGAAGGAAAGAAAGAAAGAAAGAGAGAAAGAGAGAAAGAAAGAAAGAGGATAAAATAAAATAGAATAAAGTAAGATAAAATAAAATAAAGTTATTAAAATAAAAATTTACTAAGAAAAAAATTTTTTTTAAAGTAAAAAAAAAAAAAGGGATGGATAGAACCCTAGGACAAATGGTGAAAGCAAAGCTATACAGACAAAATCTCTCACAGAAGCATACACATACACACAAAAAGAGGAAAAGGGGAAAAAATAATAAATCTTGTTCTCAGAGTCCACCTCCTTAATTTGGGATGATTCGTTGACTATTCAGGTATTCCACAGATGCAGGTACATCAGGTTGATGGTGGAGATTTAATCCACTGCTCCTGAGGCTGCTGGGAGAGATTTCCCTTTCTCTTCTTTGTTCGCACAGCTCCTGGGGCTCTGCTTTGGATTTGGCCCCGCCTCTGTGTGTAGGTCGCCGGAGGGCGTCCGGTCGTCGCTCAGACAGGACGGGGTTAAAGGAGCCGCTGATTCGGGGGCTCTGGCTCACTCAGGCCGGGGGGAGGGAGGGGCGCGATGCGGTGCGAGCCTGCGGCGGCAGAGGCCGGCGTCACTTTGCAGCAGCCTGAGGCGCGCCGTGCGTTCTCCCGGGGAAGTTGTCTCTGGATCACGGGACCCTGGCCGTGGCGGGCTGCACAGGCTCCCAGGAGGGGAGGTGGTGATAGTGACCTGTGCTTGCACACAGGCTTCTTGGTGGCGGCAGCAGCAGCCTTAGCGTCTCATGCCCGTCTCTGGAGTCAACGCTGTTAGCCGCGGCTCGCGCCCACCTCTGGAGCTCCTTTAAGCAGTGCTGTTAATCCCCTCTCCTTGTGCACTAGGAAATAAAGAGAGAAGGAAAAGTCTCTTGCCTCTTCAGCAGGTCCAGACTTTCCCCCGGATCCCTCCCAGCTAGCCGTGGCGCACTAACCCCCCGCAGGCTGCGTTCACGCCGCCAACCCCAGTCCTCTCCCTGCGCTCCAACTGAAGGCCAAGCCTCAGCTCCCAACCCCGCCCACCCCGGCGGGTGAGCAGACAAGCCTCTCGGGCTAGTGATTGCTGGTTGGCACCCATCTTCTGTGCGGGAATCTCTCCGCTTTGCCCTCCGCACCCCTGTTGCTGTGCTCTCCTCTCCGGCTCCGGAGCTTCCCCCCTCCGCCACCCGCAGTCTCTGCCCGTGAAGGGGCTTCCTAGTGTGTGGAAACCTTTCCTCCTTCACTGCTCCCTCCCACTGGTGCAGGTCCCGTCCCTATTCTTTTGTCTCTGTGTTTTGTTTTTTCTGTTGCCCTACCCAGGTACGTGGGGAGTTTCTTGCCTTTTGGGAGGTCTGAGGTCTTCTGCCAGCGTTCAGTGGGTGTTCTGTAGGAGTTGTTCCATGTGTAGATGTATTTCTGATGTATCTGTGGGGAGGAAGGTGATCTCCGCGTCTTACTCTTCCGCCATCTTCCCCCTCGCTCCTCCCCATCAGTTCTTTGTCAGTTGTATTCATGTGTCTTCTTTCCTCCACTATGCTAGGTCTCCTTGTGAAAACAGCAATAATTATATGGTTAACTGGGGGACTTATTAACAAGAAGACAGACATTATAAGATTTACTTGATGAATTGTCTCTGTCTCTCTTAAAGAACATGGTTTTACAACTTAACAACCAATAGAGATGTGGGTACATGGTTGAATAGTATTTCCTTGGAGTTTATTTACTACAAACAAAGAAACAAACAAAAACCCAAAATGGACAAAGTAATTTAGGGACAACTTAAATGATGTGATGATTGTTCCAAAGTTGCTTAATTTCAAAAAGATACACTTAACTTGTAAATGAAAATTAAGTGGTAACTGTGCTCCTCTCATTTATGTTTACCTTAATTTTTAAGGTTAGCGTCAGTGACTAAAAGAAAACGACGTTGGGCTTCCCTGGTGGCGCAGTGGTTGAGAGTACCCCTGCCGATGCAGGGGACACGGGTTCATGTCCCGGTCCGGGAAGATCTCACATGCTGCGGAGCGGCTGGGCCCATGAGCCATGGCCGCTGAGCCTGCGCGTCTGGAGCCTGTGCTCCGCAACGGGAGAGGCTACAACAGTGAGAGGCCCGCATACCTCAAAAAAAAGAAATAAAAAGAAAATGACGTCTGATACTGCTATAGGTAATAAGAAATTTAGTATTTTTTTATCCAAGGCTTTTGACGTCTATTATGAAAATAGAAAACAGTTCTCTTGGAGATAAACTCCTTTAGTTCAATGTCCATCCATTGATTCAGTAACTCAAAAAGCTGAATGATTGTCAAGCACTAGAAATACAAAGATAAAAAGTCATAAATGATAAAAGTCATTCATGTGCTTTTAGCATTTGCCGTCCAGTAGCTTACAGTTTTGGGGGAGAAATATAATTATCTATAATAGAAGGTGAGAAAAAGTACAACGTGCTGTGGAAATACAGATATCATATTTAGCTTTGTGTCCTCAACATGGTGCCTGGAATGAAGTTAGCAGTGAATAAATTTAGTAGTGTGGTATTCAAGGTGGAAAAAAAAAAAGAGAGGACCTTGATATTGCTTGCTGCTTTCTTTTTCTTATCATAGCTCATATTTTATCAATATGATTATTACAATATTTTTCTGAGGTATCTGGATATCATTGGAAAATAAGCAGAGAAACTTCTGTGACTCACTTTTAAAATAGTGGACACAGAGGAGAAAGTATTCTTAATGAGATTATAGACTGAGCAATAAATAAATAAATGTTGACTCTGGGAGCAATGTACATGTAAATACGAGTTGAATGAGTTTATTCAGGATAATTGCCAAATACATACATACATATGTATACACACTTTAAAAACATTATTTGTAGAATTTTCATATGTGATTTTATATCTGTATTTACATATTTTATTGATTAGTTTAATAAAATATCACTGATTTGCAAAATTCTGAATGAATTCTAAGATTTTATCCAAAAGAAAAATGGAGAAGAAAATGAAGATTTACTTTTCATACTGAGCTGTGGTAAAAGCCTGATAAAAGAGAATCAAGGTCAGATTTATGGTTATTTCACCACTATCATCTTGTCGTAGCATCTGCAAATGATACTTGCATATGTATGAATAGATACATTTGTAAACATTTAAAAATTATTAAATATGTATACTGCAAGTCAAGTCTCATTACATGTGAAAAATAAAATGTAAGGGCCAGTTCCTTCCTAAAAGAACAATCAGAACTAATAGGTTATAACTTTTTGAAAAAACTGTAAAAACAAGAGGAAGCATAAAAGCCATGTTTTATAAAACAAAGCAAACCAAAAATTTTACTTTTTTCTAATAATAAAACCTGCAATCTAGGAAAAATAAACTATAGGAGAAAACTCAAATCGCTGGCATAAAAAGAGGTATATAAGGTATATGCTGTGATATTTTAGAGTACTTTATCTACCAAAGTCTATTATGTGGATTTATGTGTCTCATATTATTATTACTATTATTATTATTTTTTGCGGTACGCGGGCCTCTCACCGCTGTGGCCTCTCCCGTTGCGGAGCACAGGCTCTGGATGCACAGGCCCAGCGGCCATGGCTCACGGGCCCAGCCGCTCCACAGCATGTGGAATCTTCCCGGACCGGGGCACGAACCCATGTCCTTTGCATCGGCAGGCGGACTCTCAACCACGGCGCCACCAGGGAAGCCCTGTCTCATATTATTTTTATATCTTATTCTATTTCATCTGGTTACATTATAGAAATTTCTCCTGTCATTAAGTATTTTTTACAAAGTATTTTAATAGATGTGTAAAATTTCATTCAAGGGAAACCATAGTTTACTGATATTTGGCACATTTTCGAATATTGCAATGTTTGTATAACTGTTCACTTCATCTACCTTTCGTATATCAGCAGTCTGCGTTGCCTGATGAAATTTAGTAGTTAAAATTTTTCTGAATAGACACAGGGCTTTTCTATTGAGAGTAGAAGTGGGGAGGAACAGAAGATATAAGGGGATATAGACAAGAAAGAAAGGTAGAGCTGTCACTGGAGTAGCATCATTTTGTACCACAGGTTGATGTAGTGGCAGAATAGAGTTTAATGAGAACACTGATTTTTATTGTGTTCCTACTTCATACTATCTGCTTTATGTACATCATCTCTGTTAATCTTCTTAACAATCCAGTGAAACAAGTACAGTAGTTACCCACCTTTTGTGGCTGAAGAAGATGAAACTCACAGTCTTAGAATCAAGCTCTCTGGCTCCAAGCTTTCACTGTTGACTATAAGTTCCTCTGTCAAGTTACCTGACTATGCCTGTGTTCAAGGAGAGGCACAAACAAGTGCAGGAGTCAGTGGTTCCTGCCCAGGTTTCCATTTGGGGCTGCTGGTTTATATTGACATCATAAATCCTGGGATGGAAGTAATTTTGAAAGGTCACCTAATCCATTCACCCTGCCTTAAACTTTCCTGACAGTTGAGGAGCTACCTTAATTCTCTACCCATTCAAAAGAAAGTACAGCTTCCTTCTGTCTCTTATTCCTGGATTTAACAACTCCTAGAGCAGGAAATCTCATCCTTTTTTTATAGCATAAATCCCACTCAGTGCTATTTAAGCTTGCTGCTTTTTGCTCTGCTTCTTGAGGACACATAGTGATGTCTAAATAACAGAATTTCCTTTACTTAAAGATGGACACTAAAAATGTCTCTTCTTCAAACTGTATAATTCATGTGCTTTTAACTTTTTTAAAAAACATATTTTTCAACAACTTTAGTTGTCTTTTATTTTTCTTGGCATCAGAGTTCTTTTCCTTCTTTTTTGTATTAATGGGCTCAGATCAGAGAGTTCTAGAGGATATTTGACCTTGGTTTTGCTGGCTTTTCTAGACCTTTGTTTAAATCCCTTTAAAAGAAATTCCGTAGCTGCCCTGTGGTCTTCATCAACAATGTTGAAACATTATGAATATCTTCTCTTTTTTATTTCCTTTTCGTGAGTCTCATTTGATCACTTGCTTTCTTTTAAAGATTTAATCAAATGTGAGTATGCATAAAACCACTCTTGGTGGGTAAGGAAGTTCTCCAATTCAGATACCCTCCTAGCTAAATATTTATTGGATGATGATGTCTTTTGAAAGTCTGCTTACAGTCATGTTTTTTCTCTCCAGCCCTGTCTGTAGTCCCATTTGATTCACATTGTGCAACTAATAGAGCTTCATCTCTATTCAGTGTTTCTATCTTAAATTTAAATGGGATTAATGCAGTGAAAAGTTCTTTCTAAATGATTAGGTTAATAATCTGGAAATTATGGCTTCCCAAATAAGGCATCCCCAAAGCTCCTTTACTTCATTTTTTAGGACAACTTTTTCGCCTGTCTTCAGATTTCCAAATCATTAATATAATGTCCATGTGATTGATAATTCTAAATATGATTTATCTACTTTGTGTTTTACTTTGAAAAGAGTGGAGACCATCTTCTCAATTGATTCAACAACTGTAGATGTTTCTAGAGGTCACACTGCAAGACAGCATTTGCCATCAGTCATGGTTTTAATTAAAACTTGGGTTATAGCTGAGTAAACATTCTCCTCTGCTGTTAATTTCTCAAGCATTTTTACCCTTGTCTTTTTTTCTTAAAATATATTAAAATAATAATAATGTTTATTATCTATTTTGTATTTTATATTTCTTGGCACTGCTTAATATTCATGGTTTAGAAAAAACAAGTATAAGTATTAAAGTCTGAATTATGTTTCCCCTATAGCCAGAGGTCAACTTGATTATATGTACAGTATCAATCACTGAAATATATAAACTGTCCTGAGCATTTATATCCAAGTGTACTTATTAATTTTGTATTAAAAAATAAGCTACCACTACTTTTGCCTTTCTAATATTTATCGTAAAACTAACAAACAATGGCACTTTACTCATTTAAAGATACGAAGAGATATAGTACTATGTAGATATGTAAAAAGCAGCAAGATTTTTAAAAATATTCATGATAATAAGTATCCTATGAAAAATTAACTAAAGGTAATCTTTTTAGGATAATAGCTCCACTTTTCCAATCATATGTGCAATCTCCTATGAAATCTGAAAAAGAATACTGTAAATTCATGCTTTCACAGAAACCTAGATGATCTGACTGACATAAATTGACCCTCTTAAAGGACTACCGTTGATCTCCAGAAAACCAGAATATTCAACAAACAGGTGACCTTTAAGTAAAAGTTTAGATTAGATCCACTCTACAAATGTAAAAATTTCAAAATCACATATATTATTAAATCTTTGAGAAGTAGTAAAATAATTTGAGACATACATTCTGGGTTTAAACCATTTGAAAAACTATATAACCATCTGAGATGTGCATAATATAAAATATCTAAATTTTTTATGAAGTTAAAATAAAATCCATTTTGCATGTCAACTTGTTAATCTTCAATTACATGAAACTACATTTTTACCTTTGGAAATGGTGTTATGTCTAGTTCATACTCTTAGTACATTTTGGCTACTATAACTACAACAACAAATAACACAGACTGGGTAGCTTATAAACAATAGAAATTTATTTTTCATTGCTCTGGAGGCTGGAATTCAAGATCCAGATTCCAGTGTAATCGGGTTTTGGTGAAGGCACTCTTTAGGTTGCAGACTGCTGATTCGTGCTGACATTGTAGAAGGGGCAAGGGACTTTCTTGTGCCTCTTTTATAAAAGCATTTATCTCAGTTATGAGGGTCACACCCTCAGACCTAATCACCTTCCATAGGCCCCACCTCCTAACACTATCACCTTGGGAATTAGGTTTTCAACCTATGAATTTTGGGATGAATGCAAACATTCAGGCCATAGCATCTATTTTTTAAAAATTATAAGTATGCATTCAAAGACAACACTGTACCCAGACAAATCATGTTTTATATGAAGTTTCACAGGAAATTCTTAAGAAAGTTAATAGCAACAGCTGTATCAAGCTTCATGTCAAAATTTTTATAAATAATATTTGAGACTCTAACTTATATCACCATTTTCAAATTTTTGCTGAAACTTTAGATCAACGAGAAATAGTTTTATTTTTTCAGTTCAGTAGTGGTTCACCCAGATTATAAAACCTGCCATAAAGAGGTAAGAAAATGTAAAGGATGAAAAATGCTAAAATATTATAAAAGATTCTTTACTTTATATTCCAACAATAGATCATTTTAGGACATTTTAGGATATAAATTAGTAGATAAAATTTAAATCTCTATTAGTGAAAAGCATTTATTCTGATGAAATATTTGAATTAAGATTAGCCAATTCAGAATCAATAAACTGTCAATCTATTTTGCTAGCCAGTGATTTCCTTAAAAGTATTCAGAATAGCAGCATTCTTTTGAATTGATACAACAAACCCAGCATACTTTTTCTCTCACTTAATGTAACTTAGTCTGTATGGTTTTTACGTGAGAAAAGCCTGTAAGAATTGTCTTTGTACTATACTATACCTGTATATACAAGAAAGACTATATTTATTTATTTTAAGAAAAACTTATATTTCCAAATATTTTAATCATTCTTAACGGTTTTGATTCTCACAAAATTTTCATATCTAATTGCTTTTTCCTTTCTCAGTAAATTATGAAAATAACTTTCTCTTTTAAAGATTTGTTGAATGAAAATTCAGTATGTTTCAATTATCTTTAGGTTAAATTTATTAGTATTGCCTGATGACAGTAAGAGATGCATTGCAAATTAGATGACCTTGAGTCACATCAGTATTCAAAGTCAGATGATGATACATTTAAAGAACAGATCTGGTGACTTCCCTGTAAAAATCCATATAAAGGGAAATAGTTATACCACAAGGAGTCAGCACTGATGGATGAGTGTATTGGAAAAAACACAGTAAATGGGAGATCAACAAGAACCATTTCCAAATTAGATTTTTCATTTCAACAATATGAAACCAAGCTGGTGCACATCAGGAAATTGTTCACACAAGGGAAAAACATGATTATGATATTTCTCATTGAATCGAGATAAAACAAATATTATATTCAACACATTTCACCTTACACAATCCAGTGACTGGTATAGGGAGAAGTGATTCTTACATGTTTATCATACGTGAAAAATGGGGGATATAATGAAGGATTTACACCAGAAAGAAAAAAAGTAGTAAATTTGTCTTACCAATTTAAAAAATGTTGCCATTCTTAACGTGTTTAGGAAATCATTTTTTACAAAGGTAAAATATCAAGCAAAAGAGAGAGGCAGATTACTAATTCTAATGTATAATGCAGGTATTAACATCATGAGAACTTAATAGAAAGCTTTCTATGGATTGTGCCTTACTTGCTATTTTTAAACAAAAGCAATTAATGTTATTCTGGAGTTTAGCTTTACTTTGCCACTAATAACATCGGTTCTGAAACTCTGTGGATCCAAACCATTTTGATTTTAGTCTAAAGGTTATGGGTGAACTTTTAAGCAGCTAGATGTTGCTAATTTTAATTATGCCTAGAATGAACCTGTATGACATATTTTGGAAGTATCTTAGTCTCAGAACTGAAGTAAATTCAACTTTTCTTAGAAATTCAGACTTACAATACCACATATTAATCATTTGTACTATAACTTGATATTTATACTGAGCACAGATTTCTGTTTCTATGAATATAGAAAAAATATAAAACAAGCAAGAGGCTTTCAGTGGAATGTAAATCAATACTTTGGCAAAATATAACCTGTTAACTTTTCTCTACTACTATCCAAACCCCAGGCTAATAGCACTTCAGTATTTCAAATGTTAAGTAAATCTTTTATAACAAAACTGTACTTTTGAAACCAAACATATGTCTGGTTTTGATTTGTTATTCCCACATTAAGCACAGAACGTAAACTACTTCACATTGCTATGGCTTTACTACAAGCATGCTTTCTCTAGTGTGTGAGCATAAAATGTGAAACAGGCTCTTTCATAAAGGAGGAAATCAGCTTTAAAAAAAGTCACCATGGCTTAGTAACTTCACCTTTCTATCCCTCAGCCACATACAAGAAGGCCACTTTTTTTTCCCCAGAGGATGCCTCAAATTAATACGTGTTTCTTTGATTTTATTCTTTTTACCTTAAAGAATAGGAGTAAAATTTCCTTGTGATGAGTGGGCATTTAAACATTACTTCTATTGATTATATTTTCTTGGGTTATATTCAAAACCAAATCCATTTTGCAAATGTCTGGAGATCCCAAATTATTACTTCAACTTTATTTAAGACATGTCCTACCCTACAATATTTCTTTGATTTAAGAAGATTTATTAATAAATACTGAGAGGATTATTTTGCCTATATGAAAAACTCAGTTATCCTAAATCTAATTTAATTTGAAAATCTCAATCACCATGGCACTATTAAAGAGAGTATTTCTCTTTTCTAACTTTACTGTGTTATGGTTCTGTTATACAGTAATTTAATCAGAATCTATACCCACTGAATCTCCATATCTGTGATGGAATTGATTCTCTGCTAGACTATGTCCAGTGGGTCAGGGTGGTAACATGTCCTTCTGATTAAAACATAGCAATGACCTGGCAGGACATCTGCAACTGCTCAGGAGACTGAGCCAGTCACTTGATTCCTATGGATCCAAGTCTATGGAAAATGTTAAAAACATCTTTATTAAAAAAAAAAAATCCAACTTTTAGACATAAACCACCTTGCCCATGTAATATTGTTTATATAAAAATCAAATAGTATAATCATATATATATTTGGTTTATGAAAAAACTTGAGATGTTCTGATTGCACAAAGAAGTAAGGGCAGCATCCATGCAATTTCTGCATAATCCATTATGTAGAGTATATTGAGTCAGGAAGATGTATTGTGTCTGTGTTTTTTCCATCAATATTCTGCAATTGAGACACAGAAATACCAATAGACTTTTCTCAAAGAAGCCATTTAATGCCTTCCAAGTATGTGTGGGACATACCAAGGAGAACACACTAGGATATCCCTTCTCTTGCTTAGTTTAGGGGCTTCTTTTGGTGGATAGATTTTTTTTTTTTTCCATGATTGTGATGGGAATTTCCACTTGGGTGCATTATTTAGAAGAAAACAAAATAATTTTCTATAAATAACTTTAATTTTAAACTTCCTGTATAGAAACACAAAGCAAAAGGCAGAACACCTGGATAAGATCTTGCAATTGTGAATATTATATAATAACTCTTAGAAGTACTATAATGTAAAGATAAATGAATGTGATAACCATTTTTGTGCATTTCAAATGGTGATGTATGCTTCTGCGACTTTCTACTTGTGAATCATACTCAATGTTATATTTTTATTTTTTGTGCCCCTGTATGTCAACATAAATGTAAGCATTAAGGAAATCTTGGTGTTACTGTATGTACTGTTATTTTATTTTAGTGGTCATACTTTGTTCTCAGACCTCTTCTATGCAGGAGATAAGGAGGTCAACACTAGTACCAAGTTGGATATCACATCAGCACACTGATTGGTGTCTTTTCTCTGAACCATTAAAACACTGTTTGCTTGATTGGCAGCGTAGGGCTATCTCACCATGTTCGTGCTTGCTGTTGATTTTGTTTTTCTGTTTTATGTGATTAAGCTCCATTATGAGGATTTTCAGGTCACTCACAGTTAAATGTTATTCTAGCTGATGGGCACTTTGATCAGCTTGTCCCACAACTTTTCTTTGAAAATCACATTTTCCCTTTCAAAAGATTTCTCAGCAAAAATGGTTTTAAATTAAGTCATCAAAAAAAAATGCACAGAGGCCAATTAATATACTCACTGACATGGATCGTGCACCCTCTTCTTTCTTTAATCCTGACCCATGCAGTTAATTTAGAAGACAAGTATTTAACATGTGACTAAGGGGAAAAAAAAAAGAGAAAAAAAAAAATCCACTAATCTAAGACTGCCTGTGCATTGGCCTCAGAAATTATTTTCCACATAGTTCAATGGAATGAGAAAACCATACCACCTGCTGTGCTATTGTTATTGTTGAAATGTGTGAACTTTATTCTGTAAGCAGGATATTCATTTGCCGTTGATTTAGTTATGAATATAATGCATAGAGACCTCAAAACAAAGGTTACATTTTTATGTAAAAATTTCTTAAGGTTCGATATATAAATGAGTTTTACTTACATTACAAGATTATATCATGAGACAGCATTTATATTTTCCTATTAAAATTATTTAAAATGTAAGTGTATAATGAAGTGGACTACTAATACTATACTAGGTAGAAATTTCACTTTTATCCTTAAAATTAATCAACCATGTTAAAATAATGTTATTTTATTGATAATGATTTTTGTCTTCCAGAGAAATTTCATTTTTTTCCCTGCTCTTTGCAAGAAGATCTGATAATAATATTTATTTCTCTAGAAGGCTGTGTTCATGTATGTATATCCTCATAGTTATAATTACATTTTTTCTTACTTTTTTGCTCTTAGTGTATCACCATTGTTACACTTTAAATAATAATTCAAGTTATCAAGTACCCCAATGGCATTGATATTTTTTCAGTGAGTTCAAGATATAGTCCCAACTTAAAACACACTTGTAATGAATTCCACTCCTGCATAGCTGAAAGGCATTTTATGTATCAGGGTCTCCAGGGCTTTTCAGGTCTGGAGATTATGATGCAGCAATTAAAGTGAGGATTGTTGTAGCATTCTCATTTTTTGAACAGAGCTCCATCTTCTGAAATTGACAGAAAATGTTTAATTCTAGACTTTAAAGGATACTGTCTGGAACATTTGCATTAATAAAGGGGAAACCATGCAGCGGGTCATGTTACTTTCAAACAGATTAAAGAATGTATAATGACAAAAAAACTCAGGGAACTTCCTTATAACAAGAAAAGAAGGTTGGAGACTCTTACATAGAGCTTTCAAATGACTGTGCAGTGTTAAGCTGACATGTGAGAAAAGAGATTAACTGATGGGACTGACAGCATGAAGCTGTCAGAAAACTAACCATGCTACTTCCTGATCTTAGTACTACTCATCAATGTCAAATTATAACATCCTAAGGGAGACAAGGGGATTACAAAATATTAAAATGAACATATTGGGAAAATCTCTATCAACGCTAGATTTTGGTACACTCTCCGTAAGGAAAAAAAAAGGTAATGTGTTTCTAAATTCATGCGTTCAGAAATAGAGATTGCCAACACTTCTCATTACTAAAACTAAGACATTATTATGTACCTCAGTATGTGATTGCAATTTCAAAACTCTAGTGCCTAACTGGATGAAATTGATACTTTACAGCATTTGTCAAAGAACCTAAAACTAAATCAACTTAATAATAAAAACAAATAATTGTGTAACACTTGATAGTGTTCTCACTCTAGATATTTGATTTGTGCCTCATAATAAGTCTCTTAGTAGTTAAGTCAGGTAGTCTTATTGTATCCATTTTTATTGCTAAGAAACTGAAGCTTTTTGCTACTAAATATCTTCCCTGAGGTTAAGTTGTGAAAGCAGGTCTCAAATATAAGTCTTCTCATTTCCTATTCTATGCTCTTTCATTTATGCTATACTGTGACTTAATTAGACTCTTAAATGATTTTATTTATAAGCATCTAAAGCCAGACATCTTTATTTTTTTAAGGCTGTACTCATGTGCAACTGAGGTCACTCTAATTTGTTCAGCTTTTTGTCAAAGGTCACTCTAATTTGTTCAGCTTTTTGTGACTCACATTTATCCCTATGTAAAATGGCAATACACTTCATGAAATGAAACTATGTCATCAAAATCAGGTTCTAATGAGATTGACTTTAAAGCTAGTTATCAGGCTTCTGGTGTAAAATGGACGAGCTCCTAAGTCAAATCCTCATTATCCACTAAAAGACCTGTGGACACACAGGACAAATGATAACTCTTCACAGCATCAAAAGAAACTAAGCTTTACAGACAAATAATTGTCCAAATCTGGGAGGATTCTCCAGAAAATGGAATTTCAGATCTTTGCTTCAATAAAAACAGTGTCAGAGGTTCTGTTTCCACATAGGATGTAACAGAAGTTCACAATGATATAATGCTCCAAAATTAACAATGAGAATCTGAATCAAGTACAAAATTCATAGTTAGAGTGTCTATATTAATATCAGACAAGCTAGATTTCAGAATATAATACTAGTAATAGAAAGGATCATTTAACGAAGATAAAAAGGGGTCAGTTTACCAAGAAGACACACCACCAGTCCTAACAGCAGAGCTTCAAAATACATGAAGAAAAATGTGATAGAATTGAAAGGAAAAATGAAGAAACTATAGTGATAGTTGGAGACTTGAATACTGCTTTCTCAGAAATTAGACAGTAAATCAATAATGTCATAGAAGAATTGGCCAACGTTATCTACCAAGTAAGCCAAACTGATGTTTATAGAACACTCTATTCAAGAACAATAAATACATGGTATTTTAAAATACACATAAAGATATATATTTTTTTTTTCCAGGCCACAAAACAAACCTCAAGGAATAGAAATCATTCAAATTATCCTCCCAGATTACAACAGAATTAAACTAGAAACCAGTGACAGAATTATATATAGAAAATCCCTAAGTATTGGGATATTAAACAACATAATTGCAAATATCCCATGGGTCAAATAAAAAGTCTCAAGAAATTTTAAAAAATATTTTGAACTGAATAAAAAAGAAATCATTTCAAAATTTGTGGAAGGCAGCCAAAGCACTGCAGAGAGTAAAATTTGTAGTATTATTAAATGCTTTTATAAGAAGAGAAGAAAGGTCCCCAAACAGTAATGTAAACCTCCACCTTAAGAAACTAGAAAAAGAGCAAATGAAAACCAAAGTAATTAGTAAATAAAACAGAGCACCTCGGCATATACATTTCTGAAAGCAGCACCATGTGCAATTATCTGGCTAGAACGTGGTGCAAAAGATTGAGTGACAAGAGGAGTAAAATAGAGTTATGAATAAAAAATGGTAAATTTCTCCTCCATGCTAGGTAACCTCTTGAGTTTTTCACAACTGTTTTATCTCCCATTGATATCGATTGTATTATTGTTATAAATAATATAATCTTCAGGTATGCATATTTCTTCTGTCTTGGATATAATTGGTACATGGCAGTAGATTGTAGATGGAGCATAATGGAAAGCCATCCATGTGATAATAATCATATGCAATACTGATATAGCACTCACTCTCTGCCACCAACGCTCCTAATTACTTCCTGTATATTATGCCATTTAATTATCTTAACAATCCTGAATGACTATTGTTATTGCCATTTTACATATGAAAAACCTGAGGACCAGAGGTTTTAAGTAATTTTCACAAGATCTCAGAGTGAGTAAGTAGCAGTGCAGGATTTCATCCCAGGCAGTTTTTATCATTATGCTATAAAACAAGAGTTGTAATGCTTTGCAGTTGTTCATATGTTTTTTCCCCATATAATTTTTCTCTCAATCTATGCTTGAAAGCTAAACCTATTTAAGTTGCGGCAAAAATACATAGAGCTGGTCTGACCCTGAGCTCATTGAATGTTACAGCAGCAATTGGCTGAAAGGAGGACCTCTCATTTGGAACAGGATATGAACCACTGGTTATTTTGGGGATCCAAATTACTTGGATTTCAACATTTTTCAAAGTAGATTTAATTTGGTTTCCACATTTTCATGCTTTCCTTTTTAAACCGTCATTCGCATTTCTAACTTTTAAATTCTTATCCAAATAGTAAAAACTGGTTTATAAAATTCCATCAATAACACTTAAAACTAGTTTAATTCCACAGAATGCAAGTTGCAATGATAGATGGTGTCTACAGAATACTTTATTTTGGTGCCTTGTATTCTTCTTTTAAAATGCATCTTTCATATAACTGCTTTTCATTGCACTACCAGGTTATATGTTACATCAAATTGTTTAAATTACCAGTTACTTACTATTTGAAAATTTATAATTATTCAGAAATTGTAGTACATTACATATAAAGAGGGTGATTTTTGGAAATTTGGACATAGTAATAATACACTTTTTAAAAGAATCAAATTAACATTCAGAATTGAAACATGTATAATTAATAGTAATAAGTACATATGAAAATATTCATTTGGGAAGTATTTTGGAACAGTCATATTAAATATTTTCCAAAACAACTTGAAATATGATTAAATGTAGCATAAGTCCCAATTTTCTGAATGGTTACTGTTTAGGAGCATTAATGGTTGGTGACTTTGCCTTAAGCGATTAACTTTGAAAATGACCCTTCAAGCTAGATGTGATTGATATGAATGATATTAATGCATTAATATTGTCAGTGTCACATTTGTCAAAGTTACTGTAATCAAAAGACTGCCAGCTGTTAGAAACTGCAGGAGAGTGTTTTGGAAGTCATATGTAAGAATGTCTTTCTCTGTGTAGGAATTTGTGGCATATGCTTCAAGAAAAAGATGATATTGTACTACAACAAAGTCAGTAAGTACAGGTTGTTTGATATTACAGAGACTGATTTCCAGTGGAGGTCTTGGCTAGCTGCCCCTAATTTGTACTCCCTCATGTTCCTATTGAAATATTCATGAAATTATGTAAGAGATTTTCAGTGCCACTGAAAACTAGAAATAATACCTCATAATCTTATAAATCTCAGGAACAATTTATTAATTTCTACAGTGAAAACACAAATAGCACTCTGTAACTGAACAAGGGAGAAACACAGGCAGAGATTTACCTAAATATATGTTTCTAGTTATGTGAGTTATAATTATGAAAGTTGTAAAACATACATGGCCAAAAAGAAATAGAATGGGTAAATAATTATGACGCGTCTATGTGACAGACTCTTACGCAGTTATTAAAATGGTGATTTTTAGAAGGATAATTTGGGATAATTTGAAAGATAATTTGGGATAATACACATAACGTAAGCTCAATTTTCAACACTGTTAACAAACATGGGTATTGAAATAAATAATAGAAGGAGATGTATCAGCATATTAATGGTTTTATTAGTTTACTAGTGATTTTATGACCTTTATATCTTTTATAACTCTGCAAGTATTCTTTGTATACTTCATTATAATTTATTTTATGTATGGTAAACAAAAATATAGGACAAATGTCATATTTAATGTAATACATTTTTAATCCAGTTTTGAATTGTTTCTGTATCTCTGTCCATGAGTTTCATTAAGAATATTTTCTGCATAAATAAAAATGTTCATACCCACAGGGTATCTTATGTTACTCTTGGGAACATATACCCCTTCTCAGGACTGATTCCTATTTGTTTTTATTTTACCTCTTTTGTCAGAGTGCTACTGGACATCTAAGTGAGAAAAATACTAGAATAATAGCTTACTTTTCCTAGTAGATAGGATTATGGAAATAAAAACAATAACTGTGGCATAGTTTTATTCCTAAGGTTTGTAAATTAGCCTGATGTGTAGAAACTAAAAGCTAAAATAAATTGCCACACAAGTTTTAAATAGCTATTTATAAAACAATTTTCCCCAAACTATTTATATAATGAAATGAAAAAAATCAAATTAAAGGAGCTGTATATATATATAGCCCCTTCCTGAATGTCAGTAATGTATTAGTGCATAGTTTAATTAGGTTCAATAGAAAGTTTCTGTTATTTCCCCAGAGTACAGTGGGCAAAGGCTGTTCTTCACTCGGCTGCTGTGAAAAACTATTGTTTATAAAGATTTATTCTCCATGTAACAAAGCAAAAGGACAAGAGTATTTGAAGGACTCCTGAATTCTCTCTGTTGCGGTGTGATTGGGTAAGGTGATGCCACATGCCCATAAACTATCATAATAGGTAATATTTACAAAATAAATTAAGAAAATAAAAGCTGCAGCAGATTTTATTATAATGGAGATGACTTACCTTCTTTTTGAGAAACTAATAGCCTTATTTCCTCCATAGAACAACATAATGAAAATTTTCACACAAGAATAAATCTTGTGAAACCGTGTGTTTCTTAGCATATGGCTCAAAAAGCTGAAGGTGAGGACTTCGCCTTTTTTCATTTTAAATTATTAGGGTAAAAGTGATAGTAGAGACACTGGGACAAAGTGGAGGTGGTGATCAGTGCACTTAAAAAAAAGTTTTAAAACTTTTTAATGCTGTTGTTTTGTGCTGATTTTAGTCATTGCTTGTCTTTTGTAGATTAGAAATCAGGGTCAATGAGAGGGTTATACTGTATGGCAAAATGGAGGGATTGCAGGTTTTAAAGTTTATCGTAGAAATAGCTACAGTGTCCTACAAGAAAGAGTTTGTTCTTTATTTTACTAAAAGACCTAGTTCATAATCACCCAGGTTTGAAATCTGATTGTTCCTGGTCTCCTGCCATGTGAATTTTGATGGGATAGCAGACTGCCATTTTGAGATTTTAGGAGCTTTAATTTTATCTATACAGACAAAGGTTACTTGCCTCATAGTTATTACCAGATGTAAAATAGGGACACGATGGAAATTAATTTTCTTTCTTCTTTCCTTCCTCTGTTCTCCTTTTCTTAGATTCCTTCCTTCTCACCATTTTTGTGGCTTATCAACTCATTACTAGATCCAAGATACCTACAATCATCAAGTAGCACTCTCTTGGAAATATTTAAAATCAAAAGAAAAGTCCCCCACCAGATCTTTAAGCTATAGTAAAATGCTACAGAAATGTAGGCAGTAACCCTAAAAGCCATCGCCCTACAAATGAGTGGCCTCTCAAGCCTTTGGACCTGAGTCAATCATGGTTTCCAAGAGATCTAAGAAATCGCAGCAGTGTTTTAGATTTGATTGACATGATCACTTGTTTACAAAGTAATTTGTAAACAAATAGAATTTTTTTGAACTTTGCATTTTTGCAACATTCTTTTTTTTAAATCAAAATATGGTAGCAGAAAAAAGTATGGATGTTTGATGTTGAGAGAATAAAAAATGAAACTAAAGTGGTTCCTGATAACTTATTTTCATTGTATCTTTGAAAGTTTAAATATTATTCATACACTTAAGCAAGGTTTCCACGTCAGGATTATTGAGACTAGTCTCTAAAAACAAGAGTCTGTAATTATTGGAAATCCTATTAAAGAAGTACTATAAATTGAATTTTTAAAAGTTATTTAGGAAACTTTTATTGGCTATCTATCATGGCTAGGCGCTTTACATCTAAATTTTTTTTTAAAGGTTTATCTGAATCAGGTCTTTCTTTTTTTTTTAATTTATTTTTATTATTTATTGTATTTTTGCCTGCGTTGGGTCCTCGCCGCTGCTTGCGAGCACCCTCCAGCCGCTGCGAGCTGTGGCCATTCCCCGCCGCGGCGCTGCAGGCCCCTCACCGCAGCAGCCCCTCCCCGCCTTGGAGGACGGGCCCCGGGCGCGCGGGCCCCAACTTGCGGGCTCCACAGCGCAGGCCCAGCAGCCGTGGCACACCGGCCCAGCTGCTCCGCAGCATGGGGGACCAACCCCGACCAGGGCTTAAACATGTGTCCCCTGCACTGGCAGGCGGACTCTCAAGCCACCAGGGAAGCCCACATCTAAATTTTTAGATCTGGATGCTGAAGCTCAAGAGATGTGCGTTTGTGAATATGTGTGTGTGTGTGCACGCATGAGCGTGTGTGTGTATATGTACATACATATATATATATATATATACACACACATCTCAGGTCACACATTCAGGAGGTGGCAAAAATATATGAGAACGTAATTTTATTCCCTTCCTACATCAATCCTTTTCTTACCACTAGTCTTACATTTTTTTCCAGTATTGATTTATGTCATGAATGAGAGAGGGGGGAAAATGGGAACTAAGAAGCAGCGAAGGTAAATTTTCTGAGATGATGTAATCAGAATGACAATGATGTCTAAGTCAAGGGGTAAACAGAAATGAGAGTAGTGTAGAAAAAATTACTTTACCCCCTCAGTATGACCATGATCACCAATTTGAAGCTGTTAAGGAATTTCAATGTGAAAACTTTTACCTATTGCCAGAAAAGCCAAAAAGGGAAAATAATGAAAAAAATGTGTTGATTTCTCTTTTGATCTCTTTTTTAGTGCTCTCTGTTGATGACTAAAATTACCTAAGGAAAGGAGATATATTTTATTGTGCTTAAATTGTTCAGTGTGAAAGTTTAAATATTTGAAAATCAGTGAGCTAAGAGGAAAAAAAATACTTGTGACCTTTGTCAATCAGTCTTTCCAGTGCAAAGTGTGGATACCAATTTCATATTTAACACACACATGTTATAAAATAAAATGCAAAACATGATTTTTTAAATGTCTAAGTCAGTCTCTGAAGTACATAATGTACTGGCTTTTTCAGGTAATTTTCTGTAAAGTATTATGGAAGATGGTGTCCTATGGATATTATCCTATGAATTTTCACTTAGTGCTCAAAATTTTATATATATATATATATTTATATAGGTTATATGTAAATATATGTATATATAATATATATTTTAAATTATCTGAAGAATTTCATTTATAATATAATGTTTTCAAGTTAGTTTTAAACTACTTAGCAAAATACTTAAATAAATTGAAAAACTTTCACATTAAATCATTTAAATATGTTATTGTGTAATAATGTAATCTTTTCTGGCATAGGGTTGGGAATCAACAGAGAATTAATGTCTACCTGAATTTCTGTTATATAAAGGCAGAATTTGCCTAGAGCACATACTCAATTGAATGGTATTGAGAATCAGTAGAATATTTAATAACACACGTGCTGAGGTTTAGGGGAGTCCCCCAGAAGACTGAAAAAGCAGTGTAATTACGTGGACAAAATGATAATATTTTTCAAAGTACAGGTAGATAAAATAATAGAGGATTGAGTGAGTACAGAATATAAAGGTAGATAAATTGACCAGTGGATAGGTAAATATCTACATCTACCTATATCATATATATTCTTAATATACTACATTTCTTAAAATACTAAATTACTATACCTAAGAATGCAGTAATTTCCAAAGCCAAAATTTTATTTTTATACAGAAGAATACATACTATGATTTAGAAGGATTCTGTATTGTTGAAATTAAATAATTGCCTTACTTCTAAAGAATAGACACTAAAAATGTTGTGGACATATATTTAAAGCAACAATTACAAAATATTTACATATTGATCAGTATTTTGTTACCGAGCTTCCCTAGTGGTGCAGTAGTTAAGAATCCACCTGCCAGTGCAGAGCCCTCGTCCGCGAAGATCCCACATGCTGTGAAGCAGCAAGGCCCGTGCACCACAACTACTGAGCCTGCGCTCTAGAGCCTGCGAGCCACAACTACTGAGCCTGTGTGCCATGACTACTGAAGGCCGCACGCCTAGAGCCTGTGCTCTGCAACAAGAGAAGCCACCCCAATGAGAAGCCTGTGCACTACAATGAAGAGTAGACCCTGCTCGCTGCAACTAGAGAAAGCCTATGTGCAGCAGCACAGACCTGCCACAGCCAAAAATAAATAAATTTATAAAGTAAAATATTTCATTACCTTTTTCCCTCAAATGAGATAATGTCTATGACAGTCTTTTAATCTTACCAATTGACTAAAATATTCATTAAGACTCATAATAGAAATACATACACTACAAATGTCTAATTCACTACGTTAGTCTCTAGTGACCATTTTAAAAAAATCTGTCTTTTTTTGTCATCCTAGTTGGCCTCTGTACAGCAATCTAAATTGCTGACCATTTTATCTTTGAAAATTTCTCCTTCCTTTGTCTGTGATATACCACCCTTGTGTGCTTTTTTCTTTTATTCTGACAAAGCCTCTTAATTAATTCTCTTCCTTTTTTGCCTACAAACTGTTAAATATAGATTTTTCACCTACATTTCATCTTCAGGTAACTTCTCATGAATTATTTTTTCTTCCTCCACCCATCTTTTCATCCATCCATCCATTCATTCATCCAAGATTCATTCAGAACCTACACTTAGTTAGGTGTTAAGAATATTGATATAATTTAGATGTAGTTCCTTCCATATCCTAGAGAAGTGGAAAAATTAAGTATATACATGTAAAGACAATTAAATATTCATGATAGCTGTTTGATATAAAATAGTGTATGGGGGTTGCTGGGCCCTAAGAGGGAAGTAATTCTACCAGGAAGGTAAAGGATAGGATAAATAGGTTTTTTTTAACTTTTTATTTTATATTGTTCATTAACAATGTTGAGTTTCAGGTGTACAGCAAAGTGATTGTTATACGTGTATCTATTCTTTTTCAAATTCTTTTCACATTTAGGTTGTTAGGTAATATTGAGCAGAGTTCCCTGTGCTATCCAATAGGTCCTTGTTGGCTATCCATTTTAAATATAGCACTGTGTACATGTCAATCCCAAACTCCCTAACTATCCCTTCCCCCCAGTAGCCATAAGTTAGTTCTCTAAGTGTGTTAATCTCTTTTTTGTAAATAAGCTCATTATGATACATAGATTTTTTTAAAAAAATTATGCTGATTATTGAGGGGCAATTACATGTGTTAGCCGGGTGGCCAGGAAGAGATGGGGATTCCAATGAAATTGAACAGAGAATAAATGACAGCATTTGGGAAAGTCTAATAGTCTAATAAGCTAATAAGCTGGAGTAAAGAGGAAAGAGTAATGATGCAAGAAATGGGATGGAAAGATGAGCAGGGTCCAGGAAGGGAATGTAAGACCTTACATAGAATTTGAAAGAGTTGGGTTTTATCCTGTAGCAAATAAGGTGTCAATAAATGTTTTAAGTATACAAAAATCACTTTGACAGCATTGAGAAAGATAGGTCTGTGGAGGGAGTGAGAAAGCAGGAAGGATCTGATCAGTGACTTATAAGACAGTAGGGTTGTAGATAAGGAGCATTGTTTAATGAAAATCCAAAGGATATATTATATACAGAAACTGGTAAAGAAAGGCATGATTTGGAGATGGGGTGGCTAAAGGAAAAAGAGTATTCTAGGATGATTCCCAGGTGTTTTTTTTTGGGGGGGTTGTTTGTTTAGAAATTGTTTTGGAAAGAGGATGGTGTTCAACAAAATTGATAAGGAAAAAGAGGGGTAAGGAAGGAAAGAGAAAGTTCTGTTTAGGACACCTTATACTGAAGAAACTTTGAGACACCAAGTAAAAAAAAAGTAAAAAAAAAAAAGAAGTATTTAGAGCATAGTTCATGTGTTATGTATACCTAGAATAGATGTACCTATCTGCAAGTTTTCAGCATGTTGAAACTCTGAAGGCAGATGGCTTTGCCTAACATTCATTAATAGAATGGAATTTATGCTGAGAAATAATTGGACAAATGCATGAAATGTAAATGTATAAAATAACTTTCATTGATAAATTTTTATAAAAATGAAGGAAGAAAATACTGGAGTTATTTGCAAAAATTAGAAGGTAAGTATAAATAAGAGAAGAGGACTATAATATATTAGGTAAGAGAAGCAAGTTCCTGTAGTATGTGTAGTATAATCCCACTTTTGTCAATGTATGTATTAATTGACAATAGCCTGAAATATATCACCATACATTTAATATTGAAGTCTTGAGTCAGTGGGATATGAATAACTTTAGTGCGTAATTTATGTATTTTACAATTGGCTTAATACTATAATGTATTACTAGAATCAACTGTATGTATTTGCCATTTTTGTAGATCAAAAATAGTAAATATTGGCACGTTCAACCTGATGTTATCTCTATGATAATAATTTAAAACGATAACTGCAGTTCAGCTTTTGAAGAGAAAGTATGTGCATAAGAGAACCACTCCAGTTTAGGATAGAATATTAAGTCATATCAATATTTAAAGAGAGTAGATCATGGAATAAAAACTTACGTAACTGAGAAGATAAAGCTATAGAATGAAATCTAGTGAGCTTGGGTTTACGAAAAGCTAGGAAGGAGAAACGTAGTATCTTTAGGCTATCATAATGTGTATATTCCCAGGACAGACTTTTTTTTTTCCCCCAGTTTTACTTCCATGTATATCCACCAGCCTGCCAGATGTGTCCGTGTGGATGGTTTGCATCCACCTCAAAGTCAACATGTCCAAAAAAAGTCTCATTTAATTTCCATCTTCCATCTAATCTTCAAAATTGCTTCCTTTCCTTACATTTTCATTAACGATATGACATCTATTCTTTTATCACAGGTAGAAATCTTGATAATATTGTTTACTTCTCCAATTCCTGATGTGTACAATGTATTCATTCAGCTGAGCTTAAGTTCTTTTGATTTCACCTTCTTCATTTCTTTCCTATCTGTCTCATTCTCAGTACAGACTCTTCTACTGCCCTTGTTCAGGAGATCATCATTTTTCACATGGATAGTTGGAATAGCCTCTACTCTTTGCTTTTCACCTCCTCCCCTATCAGTTCATTCTCCACACTGCAGCGAGTTTTCTTTCTCTCTTTCTTTTTCAATTCAAAACTCTGGGCCAAAACTCTTGCCATGCTGAGCCTCATTTTCTATTCCCACTGTCAAAACAACTTCTGCTTCAGGTACCAGCAAACAACTATGAATTTTTCCTTAGAATCCCTCTCTCTTCCTTCTTAAGACTTGACACAGCACAATATGCCTACTTCCATTATGTGATCTATCTCTTTCTACATTATGAAACCTTAGAAAGAAGGAGATACATCTTAGTAATCCTTTTTTATGATTCTTAATACAGGGCCTTGCACATAGTAAGCATTTGCTGAAAAAACAAATAAGTACCTTATTTAAATACTAAGTTTGGTGTGTAAGACAGATATTTCCTCATCTAAAACTATGAAGAAACAGTTTTAGTATAAAAATCAAAAAACTAAAAATAGAGCTGCCATTCAACCCAGCAATTTCACTCCTGAATGTATATCCGGAAAAAACAAAAACACTAATTTGAAAAGGTACATGCATCCCAATGTTCACAGTGGCATTGTTTACAATACTTAAGATATGGAAACAACCTAAGTGCCCATCAATAGATGATCGGATTAAGAGAATGTGGTATATATACACAATGGAATACTACTCAGCCATAAAAAAGAGTGAGAATTTTGCCATTTGCAACAACACAGGTGGACTTAGAGGGTATTACACTAAGTGAAATAAGTCAGACATAGAAAGACAAATTCTGTATGATGTCACTTATATGTGGAATCTAAAAAATACAACAGACTTGTGAACATCACAAAAAAGAAACAGACTCACAGATACAGACAACAAATTAGTGGTTACCAGTGGGAAGAGGGAAGGGGGAGGGGCAATATAGGGATAAGGGATTAAGAGGTACAAACTATTATGTATAAAATAAGCTACAAGGATTTATTTTACAACCCAGGAATATAGCCAATATTTTATAATAACTATAAATGGAGTATAAACTTTAAGAACTGTGAATCACTATATTGTCACCTGTAACTTATATAATATTGTACATAACTATACTCCAATAAAAAAAGAATAATGTGCCTTTTCACAGAATTGTATAAAACATTAAATATTCCAATATATTTAAAAAATCATTCAGTTAAAACAGATATGATATCACAGAATATGTGTGCTTTATAAGCTGGAAAACAGTTTTCTTTCCACTTAAAATTTTTAGAATATATTTTATATAGTCCCCTAAATTTTTAAAGAAATCTACAATGTGTTAATAGCTATTTAGGAAATCAATATAATGTTCCTGTTATAGAGCAATTTTACTTAAAGAAAAAAATTAGGGAAAAGTATTTCTTAAATAATGGTATCCCTTACAAGGTCTCAAAATAGCATAAACTAACCATAATACAATTCTATTGGAACATATTCTTGTAATAAAAAAACAACCCCTAGTTGTTTATACTTTGTGAACTATTCTTACACAAACCAACCTTGAATTTTAAATAGGACATTAAGCCGTTAAGCTTGCCCAAGATTTACTAATTCTGTACACGAATACATAGCTGTCTTTGCCATTCTTCTTCAGTCCAGCATCCTGGGCAAGTTAGGGTTGTTTTGGGGATAAAAAGAGATGAGGTTCAAAGTCTGAGAGAAATCTGGAGAAAATTCTACTGCTTCAAAAAAGAAAATGGATATTAGTTTTCAGAAAATATTTTTAGATATTTAGACTAAGAAAATAATTTATTGAAGTAAATAAACTGAAATCAAGACTCAAGAGGGTTGGATATGGAGTAGAGAGATTTTTTAAATAACATTCTTTATATCTAATTTCCATAGTTTAAATACGTATTACATTATCACTGGTCTATTATAATAACCTCTTAGCTGGCTACTTGATCCTCACCATTAACCCTAAAACATTCATTGGTTGTCTTTGTAATAATGATTCACCAGGACATAAATATGGAAATAAAGTCTAGCAATCAAATCTCTTTCTGACATGGCAGTGATTAACTTTTCCAACATTTCCATAATATACAAACTGTATCAGTTAGGGCTAGGTTTTATTTAAGAAAAAGAGGCACAAAATAACAGTGACTGAAAGAAGATTAAATTTTATTTATCTTTCATGTATAGTTCTCGAGGCAAGTAATCAGATGATGTATAGCAGCTTTGCTACATAAAGTCCTTAAGGACCTGAGCTCTTCCCAGCTCTGCGCTTTGCCTTCCCTAAAGTGTGGCCTTCATCCTCATAATCCAAAATGAAGCTCAAGTGTTGGTATCTATATTCTAAGTAGAATATGGGGGAAGGAGGAAAGAAGAAGAAAGGAGAACATGCTGTCACAGGACATTTATACTTCTGTTCCTTTAGCTAGGTCTCGGACATAAGAACATGCCTAACTGAAAGGAAACTTAGAAATTTAGTCTTCTTTCCAAATGTACATGGATCAAGCTGAAAGTCGATGATCGTAAATGAAAGGGAGAATCAGTATTGGGGTGAGAAACAACTCTTCCACACTACACCGCCCCTACTATGTTCTCTTGACAGTTTGCACAGTGATGTTAACTGACCTGGCACTTCCTCAGAAGGTGATTCCTCCATGTCTATATATCTTAACTCCTTTAGGTGGAGACAGTTTTCCTGGAGGGCATGAAAGTTCAGGCCAAATAGGAAGGCAGCAAATTGCCAATCTTTCTGTAATCTGAACATTCATAAAAATTTAACTTCTTTCTTAAGATTTCTTTCCATGTTGCCTGGTAGAGCAGATAACAAAGAGTGGTTTATGAAATTCTTTTCACGTATCTTCAGGAAGTAAAACATATTTGCACTATCTGAGATGTCTCAGAGTTTGGTATCTGTTCATCCTTTTATTCACTATGTAATCATTCCTCACGTGATTTTATTGATGTCCTCCGCTTAAATCCTTCAGGAATTCTACTTGAGAATTCCTGCTCAGGTAGAGTTACCTGAAATGAATATAGCTCTAGTTTACTCCTAATTAGTAGTTACTTCATTTCCATGTAGCTCTTAGTAACATGAAGATGGGGCTGTTGAATTCCAGCTGAGATCTTA